>NC_072739.1:112995744-113200265 GCF_026930045.1 Uloborus diversus | reverse complement strand
AGTTGTCGTTCTTAATCTAGGTATAGTGTTAAGTATAAGTAAGAAATTAATGAAACGATCTCTCATTCTATATACTGGCGAAATTGCAACGTTTTTAACATTTAAATATATTTTTTAGAGGTAGTAAGTAGATGGCGTAGCTTTTTTGATCAAAATGCAATTTATACCTTGTTTTTAACTTATATTTATAGCTAATGCTATAGATTACTATTTTGCTGCTTATATTAATGATGTGTTGTACTGTATATTAATAATAAAAAACATTTAAGAATCGATACTTTTAGAAAGTATTTTGAAAGCATTTATTAACTTTTTCACATTTAAGAAAATAATTGAATGCAAACAATGAAAATGTTTGCCAGTTACCAGTTTGGCAATTGTGTTCACTTTCACGAGCTAGTGCGTATGAACATGCGTACGGTCATGCCTGGTGATCTCTGAGTGCACACTTATAATAGTAAAATTAAAGTCTAGAATTCTCTTAATCTACAAAATGAAAAAAATTTGAATGTGATAAAATTTCAATAAAGTGAGCAATAGAAGGTTATTTCATACCTGTTTTAGGTTCGTCTGGGGCAACATTTGCGACAACATTACCTCTGGTTGTAATGTTTTTTCTTCATTCGCTCACGCAAGTTCTTTCGTATCTTTTTCCCTCTTAAATGATACATTTAGTTTCGAGTTAGTGCACTGGATCATGCAGTAATCAATCTTTAAGAAACCTAAAACTGAAACCCGAACTCGAATTGATAAGCGCGCCTTCGCTTACAACGTAGAAGTTGATACGGTTACAGTCAAATTTGAAGTAGTAGTTATGAGCAGGTATGGTTGCGTTCGTCCACCACGACTGTTCACTACCGGTGGTTGATCTCATAAACGCTATGTTTAGTCACAGGTCAACCGGACCGGTACGAACATAACCAATGATTTTTGCTTAAAATTTATTTTTAAATTTGGTACAGTAAACTAAACTAGATATTTATACAAATTATTAAGTAACAAGACAAAATAACTGGGTTACTCACTTTTGTATCCATTGTGACATTTCCCAAACACCCTGAGAGCCTTGTGAGGTGGGCCTTCTTGAAGTTCTCAATTGCGAAACTTAATTATCAGAGCCAGATCATCCGTGATGCGCTCACATGAAGACACTGCTGAGAGCAAAAAACTTTAAATAAAAGTGTATGGAAAATATAAATACCGCCGCCAACCATTACACACCTGTCTTTTAGTTGTCCTGAACACGATTAGCGATTCTTCCGTTCGTGATGTTTTTCAACTTTCTGTTTCTGCCAACTGATTTTTCATTTCCTTTCTCTCAACAACAGGAAAATTTTTGATTCAGTGACATAAAGATTAAATCTGGAAAAGAAATGTTGAAATTTCTTGAGTGTTAGTGTGCTTGGAGAAGAGGGGAGGGGGACAGTAAATGAAATCATTTCTTGTCATTCTCTTAAGCACTGAGCTTTTTTTTTTTTCCTTTGGAATCGTTTCAACGCGGCTCATCGTGCTTAGTGGATATTCATTTTGACTCGTGGATGATATTTATAAGAGATACTTAACTACAAGCCCCTTGTATTACCTTCTTGGTGCTACGTTTTCTCTTTGTCTAAAAAACAAGCATTACGTAACCGACAGGAAGTAAACATGTATGAGCTGGGCCTAATTCACCAAAACACGAGAAGCATGATTTTGGAGCCCCCTAGCTCTACGGGCCCCCAAAAGTTATTGAAGTTTTTTTAACTGCTATGTGTTTAATGAATTCACCAAAATTATTAAAAATTGTTCTTAATTATAACCCTAATCAATTTTTATTAACAAAGAGGTTATAGCCCCTGAGAAAACATTTTTGGGTGTGTCATATATAAACTAAATGAAGATAGAATACCATGCTTTTTTGCTTATACCCTGGTACTGCAGCCGATAAAAACTTGAACATGCAATATGCAATGACAAAAAGATGTGTGGTTGTAACTCTAGTGCATTTTTTTTCCGATTTCCCAATTTAAGGAGGGGGGGGGGGGAGGTTACTAAATTGATGGATAGGGCTTATGGAAGCTAAATTTCTAAATTATCAGGCCCTGTCAATACTGCGTTACGCATTAAGTATTTCAACCGTTGTCGTTATGTGCCAGCAAGGCTGTCAGTTTCGGGTGCGCTGCTTCACTTTTAAGTACCGCGATTTGGTGTGAAGTCCGACTTCCACAGTCCACACATGCCATAAAGACCCGATTATAGGGTAGGCAACCATTCACAGCATGACAACACATTCATACAAAGAAAGGACCGAGAGAAAGTACATTTATTCCCGAGACGATATTCAAACCCAGGATCTCCCCATCCGACTGCTCTGACCACTAGAGACTGTAGATGACCATCATTTTAACCGTAAACGTTTGCAGAAAAAAATATATGAAAGTCTTCTATAGCATATGTGTTCGGTGGGGAGAGAGAGTTTGTTGTTTATCGATATCCACAGCTGTCCACATCCTTACCTTGAGTTCAGCCACGGTATAAGGAAGTGTACTCAGGGAAAGGATGCGTACTGCTAGGAGAACCCATTGAACGCGCTGCTCGGGTGGTAGAAGCTCTCCTTCGACGCCACATCTGCAGGAAAGCGCTTATCGTGATGGCGACCAACTGAAAACTTTATGGTGTCATACTCAAAACCAAGTAATGGCATGTATGGTATGGTAAATGGTACACATTTTTCTTCGTTTTCAATATTTGCTGCAATAAAATTTTTACTTTGTTTCAAAATTATGTCGCCTTTCTTCAGGTGTCGAAAGAAAGCTTCCATCCCCCGATCTAGCTCTTTCAATGGGATCTCCTCCACAGCTGTACGCATCCTTTTCTTGATTTCAGCCGCGGTATGAGGTGTACTCAAGAAAAGGATGCGTACAGCTGTGAAGGAGATTCCATTGAACGTGCTGCTCGGGTAGTGGAAGCTTTCATTTTGCGCCAGGAGAAAAACGCTAATCGTAATGGAGGCCATCTGTGTGGTGGCATATTCTAAGTCAAGTAATGGCATGTATGGTATAGTAAATAGAATAAACTTTTATTACTTTTCAATGTTTGTTTTAATAAATTCCTCAATTTGTTTTGAAGTTCTGTCCGTTTCATATTGGGCAATTCATTACGCCCAGTTTACATAGAAATTCTATTTACTTCTGCAGTTAACTTCTTCTTGCTTTGTTTATGAAGCATTACTTCAAAGATGATGCATTACAAAAGAATTTGATAAATTTTAATATGAGATAAACGAACATTGCAATCATCAGCTCAGCCAGAGTTTAACTCTTTGGATACAGATGTAAAGCTTTAGAAGTTCCCAGTTTTTTTACCGGCAAAAAAAACGCGTTTTTTTTAATACGAAGTTTTCAAGTCGAAGTTTCATTTTATTGGCTTCTTTTTACTTTCTTCTATATCTAATATATAGAAGAAAGTATTGGATTCGTGCAAATTTCGAATTTCACGACGGATTTGAACGTTTTGAGGTGCTGAGTCCGTTTTGATGATTTTTGGAAAATGTATGTGTGTGTGTGTGTGTTACCAGTTTTTTGTGGCCGCTCTACAGCAAAAACTACCGCATGAAATCGAACGAAATTCGGTACACATACGTGCTCCTATGTGAGCTTGTGCCCATTGGTTTTTGGCGCGAATTCCTCCAAGGGGGATGGAGCAATGGGACGTTTATTGAGTTATGCGTGCTTGCTATTCCCCAGGAAGTAACTGTCGCAATCAAACAAAATTTGGTCCATCTATTGCCCTTAACAGGAACAGGTGCTGGTTCAATTTTGGTGTCAATAACTCAAACGGGGGTTGAGCTATAGAACGTTTTTGTGGTCAATTGTGACTGCTGTATCTCAAGAAATAATGAACGGAATCAAACAAAAATTTATCGGCAAGTTGCCCTTAGTGGGTATAAGAGCTGATTCTATTTTGGTGTCAACAGCTGAAAAGTAGGTGGCGCAATCGAACGTTCTGTTTTTCCATTGTGAGTGCCATGCCTCAAGAAGTAATGCTACGTTCTGGAATGAAACTTGGAATATATGTGAATCCATATGTAAACAGGAGTTGGTACAATTTTGGCTCCAATCCTTCCAAAAGGTGCTGATTTTTTTTTTTTTTTTTTTTTTGCGAATAAAAATAGCTTTATTAATGCAACAATAAGAAAGATAAATCGTAATAGACTCGTGTAATTAATTCAAGCAAGATTTTTAAAATAACTTTCAATTTTGGCTCTTAGCTTTGCTTTTGCAATAATTCAGACATTAGGATGGTCGTCAAATTTTTGCATGTGTAATTTTATTTTTGTTGAGAGTATTGCTTCCTCGTCAAGCATGGGGAGGGATCAAAATTATAAGAAAAATATAGAAGAAAGTTTCGAGATGGCCACAAAATACTAGTTTTAAAATACACTTATGTTTGTGAAAATTGCAACATTACAGATCAATGAAGTGAAAATAACTGCCGTAAATTAATATCGAATGCAGCTACCCGCCCAGCTATGTGAGCCTCTACACATTTTGGCATCGAATGATTCGATGGCAAAAGGCACCAGATGCCTTTTTAAGCTTCGGTAGTAGCCACTATTCAACGGAAAATTCATTTTTCATTACTTGAAAGGTATTTATGTCATAAAGTATGAGTCTTGCTTGTTTTTTCTCTTCACAGCTTTAAAGTTTACTAAATTTCTCAGTATTTTTCCATCTCAGTATTTTTCTCAGTATTTTCTCTCTCATTTCAGTTTTTCGTCAGTCGTCGTTTTTTTCAGTCAGTCGTCAGTTTAAAACTCTACCCTTTATAAAATCCTGGGCACGGAGCAGCAGTGTTTTGTAGAATTATTTAAATGTTTTGGGAAAAACGTCATTAAATTCAAAACATGAAAATAGAAAGATTATGTTTCACGTTAATACAGGGGATAAAAATAGCCTCGTAAAAAAACAGGAGGAACGCCAAAATTTGATTGCAAAATTATTAGGGTCTGTTGGGGGAAAGTGGTCAATGGGGTAAAGTGGTCATAATTCAAATAAATAGCTATAGCTAGGAAATTAATGTTCGAATAAATGTGAAAATTTTATTTTAGGGTAGTGCATTTATAAACTATATTTTGAATACAAAATTTTACAACTGGCAAAATTTTATTTGGTAAAAAAAAATATTTTGTGTAAATATGAAAATTCTTAAAATCTAAACACCTTTTTTTAACTTCCTTGGAAAATTTTGTTTGTTAGAATTATGAAGAGATTGACTGCACAGGAAGCTTCCTACATGTCTCATGAACTCTTACTCATTAGCAGTTAGCTGAATCTATTTTGAATAATTTGTTAGAACAATTTAAGTAAGATGGGGTAAAGTGGTCATAATATTAGGTTTAACGAATATTGTTCTTGTAAAGTCACTAAATCTTTAAGTATAAGGCAGATATGTATTAAATATTCATTTCACTTAATATGTATTGTTTTTACAATAAACATGGTTAAATATACGAGTATATGCGTATGTATACGCAAATACACGTGTAGGCACGTATATATACATATTCACATAAATGCACCAATAAACACGTATTTGGGTATCTGCAAGTATTTTTTATCTATACAGATATACATTCGATTATTCACGTATATTCCCGCTTAATATGCTCGTATATATACGAACAATTATATACTCAGGGAGACACGTATATACGCGTACGTACTCGAGTAGACACTCGCATATAAGCATATGATATCCATGTATACAGGGTGAGTCTAAACTCTTGATCAAAGGTGTTAGACGGGAGGATAAGAAGCAAGAATCATAAGGAACATCCAGAATCAAACTCAAGGCTGACGCGCTACATGCACGCAAAGCCAGAAACTGATGGATGCAAAACATGTCAAATTTATTACACAAAGACAATTTTACACAACATTTTAGGTTTTAAGAAAATTTTAAAGTTATTGATGAAATTTGCGGCAGCTGTAATACATGCATCGCAATCACTCTGTTGCAATTACGAGACTTTTGAAAAACTTTCATCAGTCGCTGCACCTTTGTTGCGATGCGTGTATTGGAACTACTACAGGCCGTAACTTTTAACAACTGCTCTAAATATGTCTTAAAAACTAAAATGTCGGGTGAAATCATCTTTGTGTAACAAATTTGTGACCTGTTTTGCTAACGTCAATTTCTGACCTTTTGTGCATGTAGCGCGTCAGCGAGCATAAGTTCCTTATGATTCTTTGCTTCTTATCCTCCCCTTTCACACCACTTAGATTTTGCAAAAAATCTTGGATTCATTCTGTACGCACACATGTATATTGGCGGATATACTCGTGGATATACGTCGATATATGTACTGGTGTATACACGTAAATGCACGTATATACGTCTAACAGGTATAGAATCGTGTTTACACGTAAACATACGAATATACTCGTGCTTTCATATATATTTACGTGAATAGACACGTACAAACACACACTGGATATATCCACGAATTAACTCGTGTATACTCGTATAAGTATGTATGTACACTTATATATGCGTATATGCGTCGACTGTACGCGTATATACTCAGGTATGCACGCATATACTCGAGATACAAGCGCAAAACACGCATATGATGTTCTTTTCTACGCTTTACTCGCATATACACGTGATACGTATATACTCGTGTAGACACGTATACACTCCTATAGGTAATCACGTATACATGCGTGAGTATGTACGTGTATACACTCGTGTATACACGTATATACTTGAGTAGGCATGCGCATGCATCTGATGTATACAAGTATCTACTCATATATGAACATGTTTACTCATGTCTTCACGACACGTATAGTAGACTCGTGTATACCCGTATATACTCGTACATATACTTGTAACTATAAAAACAACCGAAATATACAAAAATTAGGGTTATTTGTAACGGTTTTGCAGTTTTTTTAGACTATGACTACTTTACCCCATGCTATGACCACTTTCCCCCATCCCATGGGGTAAAGTGGTCATAAATACAAAGGGAAATGAAAGTGTCATAAAACTACTTAAATTCAATATTTTTTTCCTGAAATACAATGTACCGTGTTCTTTAATAATGCAATGTAAAATAACAACAAAAAAAGTTGAAGTGTTTAAAGAATTTATTGCTTTTATTATCCATCTAAGTTGAAAACCTACGATTTTATGACTACTTTACCCCACTAGACCCTATTTTTCGCACAGTTGTTAAAATAGTAACTCGGCGTTATTTCATGGCTCCGATAAGCTTTATACAACTGAATTGTTTAAAATTGGTCCGGATATGCTTTATACAACTTTGTATATAAAACTGGTCCCAAAATGCTTTAAACAAATTTTAAGAAACGGCTACGAACTGCTTTATACAACTTTGCATATAAAACTGGCCCCAAAATGCTTTAAACAAATATTAAGAATCGGCTACGAACTGCTTTATACATCTTTGTATATAAATTTGGTCCCAAAATGCTTTGAACATCTTTTTTCGAAAAAGACAATCGAAGCACTTTGAGGCCTGTTTTAAACGGCCTCAAATGTCTGTGGCTTCAAAATGCTTTGAACATCTATATATATATATATATATATATATATATATATATATATATATATATAGTAGTAATTTTATCGTTATCACCTATACCAATAACAGATGATCTGGACTAAGTTAGGAGAAACAGTATTGCATCGCAAGCAACTTGCATGCTGTGAAATGTAAATTAGTTAGGGAAAATGTAATATTTAAATGGTTATAATTAAATTAACACACAAATGAATTCCAGAGAGGAAAAAAGATAAATTTTTAGTGCCAATCGCTTAAAGTTTAAGGCGTGTTCATACTTTTTTTTATTTAGTATGAGGCAATTTTCAAAAAACAAGAAAGTGAAGTTTCGTGATGGTAGCTTCTTTTATTTCTAAACTAAAAAAAAAAAAAAATAAAATAAAAAAAATTGAAAAAGAAAAAAGAACCGACTTCAAAATTGCTCTAAAAAGTGAAAAATAATTTTATTCTTTCAACACCATCGATAATACTTTTAAACATAATTTTTGAAGTTGGAGCAAAAACGATCCATAACTCAACTACAACTATAAAACTAACCAGGCCCAGTTTCTTCACTACCACATACATTATGCATTGATGACAGGATATTTGACTAACGATATAAATGTTTCGTTCCTAATTTTGTATGTTTTCCTGAAAAAAATATGAACGAAGCATGGTTACACTGGATTTTATTTTTTGTTTTTGCGACAACTTCAAAAATTATGTTTAAAAGTATTATTGATTGTGTTTAAATAATAAAATTATTTTTCACTTTTTAGAGCAATTTTGAAGTCGGTTCTATTTTTTTTTAATTTTTTAAATTGGTTATTTATTTTACGCATGCTTTTATTTATCAAGTAATGTTGAAAACACATATTTCACAATTGGACAAAGTGAAATGGTTAAATGGTTAAGTTCACTTACTTTTTTCATAACAAACTGGAAATTTGTTTTGAAAATTACGTTACATAAAGAAAGAACACTATATTTTATAATAAAACTTGTACTGAAACATTTTTTTTAAAATTTTTGACAGTAAATTTGTACCTTTAAAAAAAGGTGTAAATTTTCCCTTCTCTTTTTCATGAGGCAAAGTGAAAAATAAAATATTTTTCTAATGAAATATTTTTTTTTTCGATTGTTAAAGATATTTGTGATGGAATAAATGAGTAAAAAAAAAGAATGAATAAAGAAATGAAAAAAAAAAAAAAAAAAAAAAAAACCCTCCGAAAAAATCTATATATATAATAATAAACGAATAAATAAATATATAAATAAGTTAATAGATGAGAAAAATTAAATGATTGAATAAAATAAGTGAATAAATGGACAAATATATATATATAAGGGAATTTTTAAATGAAAGAAAGTGAATGGAACAACTAATTAACTAATACACAAATTATTTTATAAAAGATTGAATAAGTAACTGAAATAGACTATATTTCATTTTGCCCCACATGCACTTGACCAACTGTATAAAGCATTTGAAATACAAATAAGCTTAATATTACGCAAATAAATACTACACCGTATATTAGTAGGTCTCAATTAATGTTTAAAACATTAATAACAATAACTTTATCATTTAATAATAACAAAAATAATTTTCGACTTACAATATGAGTATCAATTTTTAAAAATTATTTGTATTATCATATTCTTTAATTTTCAGAGGTTTCTTGACTGGAATAGACTACATATGTTACTGCATAGTTAAAATATGACTAGGCACGTGGTGCTAAAAGCAGAGTAAATATTTGAACATTTCATTTTGCCCCGTTATTTCACTTCACCTCGCTATTTCACTTTGCCCCGCTATTTCACTTTGCCCCGCTATTTCACTTTGCCCCGCTATTTCATTTTGCCCCGCTGTTTCACTTTGCCCCGCTATTTCACTTTGCCCCGCTATTTCATTTTGCCCTGCTATTTCACTTGCACCGCTATTTCACTTTGCCCCATATTCCCTTACTTGCTGTTCAGTGTTTGAAGCATTTATTTAATAACTAGCTTTGCTTGCACGGCTTTGCCCGTAGTAGAAAAATGAAAAGGTCATTTCGTTCGCCTGTATATTTACAAATAATGGATGATGAATTTTCTCGCCAATTGGCTTGTACCCATGTTACAGTTCCACGTTATGATAATTTCGTATCTCGCATATTGGCTTGTGCCCATGTTACGGTTCCACGTTATGATAATTTCGTATCTCGCCAATTGGCTTGTGCCCATGTTACGGTTCCACGTTATGATAATTTCGTAATTTACTCGTCCATCTTATGAAAATTTTGTTCTTAAAATTGGAATAGAAAAAGAACCACATCGAATTTTTGAAAAATCGCTTCGAGGTGCACACCCCCATGCTACAAACTAACTTTGTGCCAAATTTCATAAAAATCGGCCCAACGGTCTAGGCGCTATGCGCGTCACAGAGATCCTGACAGACAGAGGGACTTTCAGCTTTATTATTAGTAAAGATTTAAATTTAAAATTACTCACTGTTTGTATGCAAGTGCTATGTCAGTAAAATGCTTTCGACGTTTTCGGTAGGTACTATCCTTAAAACCCTGTGAAAAAAAATAACATATCATAGTCAAATTTAAAAAACAACACTACAAGAATAAACGATTTTACTATTTTAATATTTGTCACTGCAATATTTCTGTATCAAATGATTTTTTGAAGTATAGTGCAATAATACTGTCATGATCAATTATTTTTTTTTAAACGAATCAGTTTAAATTCTATATTGGCTGCGTAAAAGGTGTCAAGCTCAAAGTAGAACTTTTGAGCATCATTTTAAAAATTGTGTAGACTTTAGTCTAGAGGCACAGTATGCAACTTAAAATTTTTGCTTCACTGCAGATAACATGTAGTCGAACCTCCATATATCGAACTTCCACATATCGAAATTTTCTGTTTATCGAAATCCCAGCAAATTTCTATGTTCATTACATAGAAAAATTGTTTCTATATATCGAAAAAAACTCTATATATCGATTTTTTTTCCAGACATCCGTAATTTTTTTTTCCACTTTAGACTGTTTGTCTCATGAAAAATGAAGGTTAGGGGAGAAAATTATGTTCACTTAAGGTTGCTACGAAACTCATAAGGAATCTGGGGTTGAGGGGTGTGTAGAAAGGTCGTTGTTTCGTTCTGGAGTTCTTAAATTCTCTCAAGTTTTTTTCAAATCTTAGTTGTAACCAGTAACATTGTAAAATCAGTTTCAAGTTATCCATTTTGTCTGTTGATTATCATTCCTAGTCTTTTTAGCTGCAGTAAAAATCATTCAAGTTAAGTAGATTGATTTTTTACTTTTCTCTCGATTACATTGTCAAAACGAAAATCCCCTAATGTTGCGGATCAAGTTAAATTGCCGAAGAATAAAGATGTATGAAGACGCAAAAATGTTTAATTTCTATTATTTTTTTAATGATTAACTTTTATTTAATTCGATGCTCGTATAAATTAGAAATTGGATTTCATACACGAAAATTAGCTTTAATTTTAATGCTTTAGGAGATTTTTAGGATAAAATAAGATTGTTTCTATACATAGAAATTTCTATATATCCAATTTTTTTCCGGCAATTTGCTACTTCGATATACGGAGGTCCGACTATTTAAAAGCTTCAGACCATTAACTTTCACACATAGTTAAAAGTAAATTCAGGGCACGGCAGAAAGGTTTATTGGATGGTGACTGTTGCTTTTATAATTTGGATTGTTACTTTAATGATGTATTAAAAAGTAAAGAAAATTTAGCTTTGCAAGGTTTAAGAATCGCAGTTTTCAAATAACGTGCAGATATACATGTATACTTATTGATTGATGAAATCAAATTTCTTACCGGATGGTCAGCGTCTAATTCTGTACCGTACATCAGCACTCGGTTTGCCGATTTGTCTAAATCAGACATCTTGCGCGGGAACCAAGGCATTCCATCAAAACCTGCTCAAAAGAGAGCTATTTACTGAAGTAAAATGCAATGCAGAAAAATTCATTTGTCAACAATGAGCTATAAACATTCAAACTTTTTTGATGCTTAAAAGCACATTCATTGAAAATATTTAACACTAGTGGTACCCGCACGGCTTTGCCCGTAGTAGAAAATTAAAAAGTCATTTGGTTCGCCTGTATATTTACAAATAATGGATGAAGAATTTCTCGCCAATTTGTTACATTCATTTGCTCGCCCATGTTACGTTTCCACATTATGATAACTTGGAAATTTACTCGTCCACGTTATGATAATTTCCTCGGTAAAGTGTTCTTAAAATTGGAACAGAAAAAGAACAAAATCGAATTTTCGAAAAATCGCTTTGAAGTGCGCACCCCCATGCTACAAACTAATTTTGTGCCAAATTTCATGAAAATCGGCCGAACGGTCTAGGCGCTATGCGCGTCACAGATCCGGAAAGGGAGATATTCAGACAGAGAGAGATCCAGACATCCAGTCAGAGAGACTTTCAGCTTTATTGTTAATAAAGACAAATTTTTATGTTTGACGTTTTCAAAAAGCATTATGTTGCATATTGACAGATAATTTTTACATTTTGGTTGGTTATGGCTTTTTCTATTAAATATGCCATTGTGTAGGTTATGTGTGTTACTTGTTATTGTATACTACAATATGGCAAAAATTACACCATTTGAATGCTTGTTATTATTTTGTCGCATGTATTATCCGTAAGTGCATGTTATTCAGAAAATTTTTAACATGGATTTAACACGCAGAAAACGCTCATTTACCATTTTTTTCATAAAAACTCCAGTAAGCGTAACTGCAGTAAATAAAATTATTACGTTAAAAAATGACTGAACCAATTTCCCCTCATCGGAAAGGCCATTGTAACTAAAAGTGTTCATCAAACCAGAAAGGATGCATTCTTTACCAGAATGAGTAAAATAAATCCTTGTCGGACAAGTTTTAAGCTCAAAAAACCTGCATGATATTGATGTTAGTGTTCATAACTCGACAGTTTGGAGTAGATTGTTAGCCACAGCAGCTAAGGGTCTATTAGTAGCTGGGCGTAAAGCCATCAGATGACCAATGAACAAGAAGTTCTGTCTAGAACTAGACGAGCCTACTTTCCCGTATACCCATACTACTTTCTAGTACCAGAACAATATTCTCAAAAATAACTAAAATCGCAAATGTTTTCAAACATATTTTTAAAATTCTTTAAGCTGATTTCTAGGAATAAAGTATTCCCCATTCATCTAAACAAAAAATATAAGATGCGTAAAAAAAAAAAAAAAAAAAAAAAAAACGAACAGATAAAATAGCAGCAACTTTTAAACAAAGCAGCTAATACACTTTTTTCATTACATTAAAAAATCTTTAACAGTTTTCAAAACGAAAAAATAATAATTAAAATTAATAAGCTCATTAAAATAAATACATCATATCAAAAAAAAAAAAAAAATTGTTTCTTTTTCCCCTGTTGCCAAAAACAATTTTTTAAATGAATTAATGCACTTACCAAAATAAATAAAAACAATAAAATGTCAACTTAAAGAAATAATTTTCATTTTCAAAAAAAAAAAAAAAAAAAAATCGTCTGAGCATATCTTTATGTAGAAATATAAATGACTTCGAGTTTATTCGCCGAAAACTGAATACCTAAATTAAAACTTTAGCGTAAAAATAAAAACAAGTCATATCAACAATAATTATTTCACAGTCAAAACCATAGCTGTGGAGTCGCAGTCGGAGTCAATCTCATTTTGGGGTAAAGGAGTCGGAGTCGAAATCTAAGAATCGGAGTCAGTCATTTGTCCTCCGTGTATAAATTTTTGCCAAAGCTACGAAGTCAGAGTCGAAGACGGGGAGTCGGAGTTCAATTAATTGTCGGGCACTGGAGTCGGAGTCAAGTGTCCCTAAATTCTCGGAGTCGAAGTCTGGAGTTTGGCGTCAAGAGCTATTTCCAACAAAATTTGTTTGAAGTAAATCCGCCTTCAAGTACGTAATCTACATTGACTTTCAGTTTCCCCGTAAGCGCTAATGTTAAGGGATTTGAACTGTTCAAAATTGAACGGAAAATTGTTCAAATCAAAAAGATATTTTATATACAAGTTTTTCATCAAAAGCTTTTTCCTACAAAGTTTGTTTGAAGTAAATTCGCCTCACAGTTCGGAATTGCCTTGAATTTCCCCGTAGGCGCTAATGTTAAGTTTTTTTGAACTGTTCAAAACTGAACAAAAAATAGTTCAATTCAAAAACTGAAATATGGAAATGAGGTGTCCTTGCCGAGATCTTTCGAACAAAAAAAAGTTTTTTCGAATCGGACTATTCATTCAAAAGTTATTAGGGGGGGGGGGGGCAGACAGACAGACCGACAGACATTTTTCCCCATCTCATTACCCTACTTTCCAATTTTCAATTTTTCGATATTTATTTAATTATTTTATTTATCTTTGACTTTTTTTTTTTTGTTTTTCACGATATTTTTAAGATGCATTAAGCCTTCTTTCATGCTTTTTTCTTCTTTTTCTGACTTTTACTGGGAAAGTAGGCTAAAAAGCAACTTCTCACCCCTGGCACGATGAAAAAAACAGCTCAATTGGGCCAAAAAGTATATAAATTGGAAGTTAAGGACTAGGAAAAGGTTATGTTCACCGACTAAAGCCATTTCTTCATTCAAGGAATGAGAGTTCAGCACGTTCAAAAAACATCTGACAAAAGGGTTTCACCGAAACATCAGTTTGTTAACGTGTCAATAAGAAAATGTTTTGGAGTTGTTTCACTAATAGAGGGGGGGGGGGGAGTAGAGGAGAGGTACGAGACCTTGTTCATGATAATGAAATGGTGAACAGTGATAAATGCATGGACAATTCAAAAAAGAGGTATTAATCCACAGATAAACCAACTTGCTCTAGATGGTACATCTTTTCTTCAACAAGTTCTTGCCATCTGCCACGAGTCCGTAAAACTAAAGCCAATTAGAATGAGCATGATATTGCAGTTATAAACTGACCAAGTTCTGACGTAAACCCCACTACCTGATATGAGCCCTATCGAAAATCATTGGTAAATTGTCAATGATAAACTTTGGAAATGTGACTACACAGCAAAAGAAAAACTCATTTCACTTATAATTTGCACTGGTTTCACAATGACAGAATATTTTTTAAAATATTAAAAAATCGATGCCTAATAGACTTGAGTTGCTGACAAAAGTCAAAGGAGGTCATACTAAGTGTTGAAAATAATTTCTGCACTGATTTTTGTAATATCTCATACCTCAGAGACAGACTAGCGTGAGTACAAAAATTGCGATTTTCCGTTTATTAAAGCATTGTGTGTAGAATTCTATTCCGCATCGAGCCATATGAACGTAATTCTAAAAAAAAAATCTTCTGTAACTTTTAACCATTATTAAAAGAGCGAGCTTCTCATCCTTTGCATGCGTCAAACAAACATTTTACCTTCTCCTGTAAAGTAGCGATTATTTGACTTATGCTGTTCGAGCTCTGAGGTACAGATGCTTTGGTAAAAAAATCTGTTCCCTTAGAACTACATCTGAAAAATAAAAGGAATTAATAGCATAGTCCTCTGAGCTTTTTTTCACTGCCTTTACTAAGTTAAGAGTGAGTTAATCACAAAAGCTCGATAGAACATGCTAAGCATGGCTGCTTCAGGCGTTAAAAATTTTATGGATAAACATCGGAAATTGAAATTCAAGTCCTCTTTTAACATACATTTAATGTGACTTTCTTAAAATAATTTCAAATCATCAGTGGCTTCGAGTAGTAATCACAAAAATTAATTTAAAAAAGAGCATGTTTTCTTACTGAGTTCGATTCCTGGGCTGGTAGGAGTCTGCGGAGGTACTGACGCAATGTCGACTTGACCTTTTTCGAATTCTTCCAAAGATACGCACTCCACCTCGTGCTCGAGATTGTGCAACAGGTCATTGATTTGGGTTTGTTCACATTGCACATCGACGTAGATTTCGTACTGGGAAGGCCTCTTCCTCGATTTGCGAGACTCGATGTGAACCACATTGACGTTATTTTCCTAAAAGAAAATGCATAGAGTAAATCCGAGAGCTAAGCCGCACTTTTTTTTTGCAGCTATGTAAAAAATCCCACTCTGCACATAAAATATAATAAATCATGTTGTGCAATTTAATGATTAATACGTAATACAAATATACTTCGACAAAAAATTAAAAATAATTAATAATTTCAAAGAATTTCTTTTCTTACACTGAGGCACGTCTCCCGTACAAATCTCCTGTTCAGTATAAGACGTCGCACATGTGCGAGATTTATGCCACGTCAGGCATGCGAACATAATTAAACAATAAGTACCTGAAATATTATTTACTAAATGAAAAAAAAAGTGAAACTCGATGAATGTAGTGCTGTGGACTTGATACTGTTTGAACATTCATCAATATCTGATGACGGGATCCGCACCTCATTGAAAATTAAATTCTTCATCCCTTTTTTTTTTAATTTTTTAAACATTTTTGGAATATTTTCTCTAAATATTTATTCGCATTCCTATTATCAGCGAAGCCTGTTGCTGATCAGGTGGTTGTGCTTTGCAACCACCTGACTATACCACGGAATAATATATTTTATTTAGGTTCTTAGTTGGTGATGACGGTTTTACACTGCTAGTTCCAGGTTCCAAAAGCTACTCTAGTAATATAAAACTCAGTAACATAGTAAAATAAGACATAGTTAGATAAAGTTCAATTTTAATAATAGTGGTATCCCGTGAAGAGAAACTGGCATGTATACCGGAACGCGGTGCAGCATGTATCCCGGATTGTACGTTTCGGTTGCTGCACACCATAGTTGCCTGTTATTGTAAAGGAGAGTGGCGTACTCATACACACAGTACTCTATACAAACCTTACTCTTAATTTTGACTTTAAAATCATGCATGGTTACAATATTTAGAGGATAAAAACTATTTTTGCTTACGCCGAGGGAACTCAAGTCCTGGGATAGTAACATGAAAATATGCAGATGGTAATAGCGTCACGTGCAAAATGTATATACGACAGTTCATTCGTACGCACAGTTTATTAGTGCTCAAGTGTTTCATATGTATAGGTATCTAACCTGATAATGGTTAACGACAGAAAGTAACATACTTTGAATCCCGATTAGTAGTTGGATTTAGAAGCACGGGATATTCTACTTCGGAATTCGTTAAAGAATTCAACATTCAGAGATTTCCAATGTCAAATGAGTGCCGAAAACACCTGATTTCAGGCTTAACCTCCCACCATGGACATCGCAATCGCCGACCACCTGCCCTTAATAATCGAGATTAGTGACGTGTGAGTGCGAATCGTCAAAGTTAATAGACAAAACGCACCGAGTAACATAATCACGGGGTTTCATGTGGGACATACGACAGGTATGTTCGTTATATCAGGGTATCCAAAATTGGCTTCAACAGACTATGACAGCATGGTCGATTGTCAGTATGTGAAACTAATAAAATGTCATAAAACCATTTTTTTTTGCTTTCAATAGAAAAATATATAAAATAATTTCAAGTAGTGATAATAAATTCATTTATTGGCACATTCTTTCAAGAAATATAACTCACTCAGTTACATTAATGATTGACATTTTTTTCACCCGATTTAAATTTGGAATAATCTGAAAAACATATTCAAATACGGATCAAAAAAGAGCTTCTATAATGACGAAAAAATCTTTATGTTAAACTATGTTGTCTTCTAAAATGTAAGTCATGAGATATTTCCTAGTTAATGTGTTTTGTAGGCAAAGATAATGTTTTGAAATTCGAAGCAAACCACGGAACTTCTCTTTCTTTTTCCAGTTTATTCTCTTCTTTATTTTTTTTAAATCAAAATATGCTACAAAATATAATTTTAGAATTTCTATGTTCTGCAGAAAATTTATATTAACGAAAAGGCTAAACAGCAATATAGAATTCTATTTGAAATTTCTCCGATATTTTTAAAGATAGAATTATTTTTCAAGTTAAAATTTGAAAAAAAAAAAAAAAAAAAAGTTGCATTGAATTCTATACATTGACAGCTAGAATTTTCTAAATTGCTTTGAATTTTAAAATGTGCCAATTTAATGAGAAGTTATATGAAGAATTTAATCGATAATACAAATACTAATTCAAATACGTGTTGTAAAAGAAATCTTTTGAAGCAATGAAACTCACTTGTTACGAAAAGGCAATCCATTACAAACTTGAGTGTCAGTACTCTTAATATATATATATATATATATATATATATATATATATATATATATATATATATATATATATATATATATATATATAAAAAAGCATTCCACCGCTGCCACTGTATAATATTCTTATGCGGTTGAACTCGAAAAGCACAACATGGAAAAATAATTAAAATCGTTTATAAATTCCATGATAAAATGGAACGAAAAATAAAGAATAAAGTTATAACAACGCAAATGTCACACAATTCTATTGAACTTAATTTCGAGTGCAATATTACTTGTTGTGCATGCGCATTGCCATGGAAACACCAAAAAAAGACTATCAAACAAAAAAAAAAAATGAAAAATTCTTCATTGTAAATATAAAAATATATCAAACTCCATTTGATAAGCTCAAAAACATTATCAAAAATTACACATTTACTTCAATGGAAAAGAGAAAGATCAATCACCACATTCGGGACACTGATAAGTTGTTATTTTCTGTTTTTTGGTCACTCCTACGCACAGTTAGTGAACATATAGGCAGCCTATACAGCACAGGATCATACTCTCCACCCAAAACTTCAGTGTCTTTATAAGGAAACCGGGAGTACTAATCTTTCCAATCATGGCCTTATTGGGCTACAGTTTAACTTTTTTTTATGGTTATCAAATCACGGGAAAATTACGACACACAGCGATATTTTTCTTTCAGAATTCTTGAACTATATTAATTAGGCTTTATTAGAACAATTAACAACGCTTTTTATGTTGCAAGTTACAGTGAATCATGAAGAAGCAAAATTTACATCAAAATACGATCAAGTAATTTTGAGTAGATTCTTTTGTAATAAATGTTGCTACACTTTTCCAATAACTGTTGCATACTTTTCGCTGTTGATAACAGTTGATGATAACGCTTTATTATCAGTTAGACTTTCTGACTTCTTTACCCCCAAATCAACCGGTATTTTAAGGTTATTTATTTGGGGTAATCGATCTCCGCAGATTTGTCAGTGCTGTTTTAGACTCGGAGGAAAAATGGCCGTCTTCAGCTTCATTGTTGGAAATCTCCTACTTCAGTCCAACTGGGACTCCGCAGCCCTGGTTATATTAAAGTAAAAGGATTTGAATTTTGAATAAAATGAGAATTTCACCTGTTATCTGCAAGCCAAAACACACTTACTTTTACGGATTATTTTTCGGTGTTTAAGTTTTTTTTTTTAAGAGATATTTTTAAAAGTCATTTTAGAAACATTCCTCGCTTGCAATTTTTATTACAGCAGAAGGTTCATTTTTAAAATAAAAATAAATGAACATGCGATCACCTGAAAAACGCGGAGAGCCCTGATCAATCCTCCAACTTGGTTCCGGAGGGAGAAAATGACGGCCGCGCCCTTTTCTCCGTCTTCCGGCGAAGAAGTTTTCTGACAATTTTGATCCGGTTTCTCCTCCTCTTTATCCGGCCCCTGTTTCTCAAAGCGGCGGCAAATTTTGTTCTAGAAATAGAAGAAAAACACTGCATTTCTATGGTTTATTTTTAAAAAACATCGCCGTGGGCAGTCATTGTATTGTCAGTACGCCATTTATTAAATGCAGAAATAAGTACTCAGAGGTTATTCAATGTAAAGACACATAATATGAGAAAACTTTGTTAAGATAATGATCTAAAAAATGCATTAGTGCTTTTTACTCCAAGGGGGATGTTACACCCTGTTTAAATGATACGTAGCAACCCCCAGAACTAGAGCTCCCTATCCAAATTAAAAATCCTCTCAAATTACACCACCCCATCCCTTAAATAAATATCAACGGCGCAGTCTGTAGGGGAAGGTTGCCGTCAATGAACCACATAACACTTTTGACCTTTTTTAGGAAGTAGTTCAGACTCAAACTTTATATTGATGAAAGGAATAATTACCCAGTATATTTCTCCTTTAAGAAAAATATTCGCTTTTATGCTGACTGTATTCAATAAAGAATAAAAATTAAAAAGAAATATTTTAGCATGTGGTCTATTCATGGGAACCAGTTGCTATGGATGGATTATTGAGTTTCCATTGATGGATCACATTCTCAAACAAGTAAATCAAACCGTAAAATAGAAATAGTTATTACAGGAGGTAAACAAATACTACAAATAATAGTAAGTTGTTCAAAAAGAGAAAATTGGGCTTTTAAAATTGTTTTTTCTTTTTTTTTTTATTGTTTAGGAGAAATATAAAAACCCACCAGGACTCACAACGCAGCTGTTTTAACCAACCTTGCTCGCCACTTGATATATTCTAACATGTGTCTTACTCTTCTTAGCTAAAATTTCATGGGGCCTCTTTTGAACAAAGGGCAGTCTTGTTTCATCCAAGTTCAAAAAATTTGATCCACAAAGATTTCACTTGACAACAAGGATTTTACTATAGCACGTTGCATGCCTTTAGTTATCCACTGGCTTTATTTCACTTATTTTGGTATTTTACTCGAACAACAAACGTACTTCAAATGGTATTAAAGTTTACTTTAACAAATACTGAATCGACTACAAAAGTTTTTAAGTTGAAAATATGATAACTAAGGGGAGTTTACAAAACTTATTTTAGAAATACTTTTCCATCATTATCACATTTATTTCAAAAGATTGATCAATTATTAAAGATAATTGAGCTAAATCTTCAATAATATTTATAAAATTTCAAGAATGAACCACTTTGTTAGCTGGTTCATTCATAGAAACAACTATTGGTTCAATGAAAGCAACTGCGTCATTTTGAATGTTCTCATAGTTGTCACTGCTGTGACGATTCATGATGAAACTTTAAATAAAGTGTATTGTACTTGAAAATGTACTCTTTCAATTGAATGTTCCTATTTAGTTGTTCAGTAATATTCAAAGCATGTAAAAGCAAAATGTAAATGTCAATAATTAGTAAGTGTGAACAGTATAAATTCTATTTGGACGTTTTACAATATGATGTATTCATTCAAGCTCCTGATGGTTCTGCATTAGATTTTTTTCAGAAAAAAGAATACATTAAAACTGATTTCGTGCCTGAGAAAATTCTGTTGGGGAAAATATTTTTGAAGTTCAGTCATGGAATCCTTTCATTGACGGCAACCTTCCCCTAACACGGATCTCAGTCATGGGCACTTATAAGGAATGAAGACTTTATATTTTAGAAAAGTTTTCACAAGCACATTGCATTAACAATTAGTTTTATACCTTGAAATCCTGGTTTGAAAAAAAAAATAAATTGATAAAAAAATGACCTTCCTATTTTTTTCTATATTTAAAAGACACATATTGATTGGTGTTTCTACATTGTTTCAGAAAAAAATATGACAATCCATATTTTTACAGCCCGTTTAGTTCGACTAAATTTTGAAGATAATTATTTCCATCCTCCATGAATACAAATAATAAAACATATCTTTAATTTTATTTTAACACAATATTTATGTTATTCATGTAATTAACTTGAATTAACAATATGAATCCTTATTTCTAAAGTTATTAGAATTTTTAACATTAATTCCAAATACAAAATGTTCGAAATTTGGCAAGATTATCTTTTTTCAAGTGTTCATATCTTGGTCAATAACAGTCAAAATGTTCTACAAATTAAAGAGCTTGTTGCAAAAAAGAGGTAGCTCTTAATTTCAATCCTCAAAAGGTCCGCATTAAAGCTTATAACACCAAATCATATTTTAACTATTTATTTATTATTTTTTTAAATTTTAATGACTTCTCTCGTACTGGCATACAATGGGAAATATTAAAATATAGAAAGTGGATTGAAGTTTTTAGCTCCAATGCAGACCTTTTGAAAACATTGAAATGGGAGCTACCTCTTTTTGGCAGCTAGCCTTTCAATTGACCACCCAATTCCAGTGGTATTTTTGTTTAGGAAAGAATCTGTTACCATGGAGCAAAACTCATTGATTGCCTGCATATTGGATGAACCTCTAACTTTTTCGAACAATGGACCAAAAGGGAATTGATTCTTCCAATTTTAATAAAGGGTGTCCCATTCACACCAGATAAACGCTACACCACTTGATTTTTCACTTAGAGTACGCAACAAATCCTCAAAGAACCATTTTTACAACTCATGGTTTTCCATAAAAATGAGGGAGAAAAGCTTAGAGATAACTCTACATTCAGTACAAAAGAAAATAAAAGTCTTTAATAGTAACGTGAGCATTTATATTTGCATAGGAATATGTTTAAAATATCCATTGCTTATACAGGGTGCGGCAAAAAACTTGGACAAAGTTTGCATCATCGAATGGAAGTGAACAAATTCATTTTTAATGAGTGTGTGTATTTCTTTTTGTCCCTCACTTCAGTTAGAAATCAATTTATAATCAACCACCTAGTTCAGGTTTCGTTTTTTGGCATTTTTACAGTGTCAAGCAAAAGATCTGCTATTTTAAAGCTGTTTAACTAAAGAGAACGACAATTTGTTTGATGTACCTCGGCAAAGAGTGCTTGATGCAATATGCCATTTCAAGAAGCCTGAAAATGATAGTCGATGTCCATTAAGTATACAAAAACGCACAATGAACACTTGTGTTAATCGTAAGGCCAACAAGAAGCGAGTTCAATGAAATCCTCGGGTTTCCATGAGAGAGGTCGCTGGTGAAACGGGACTATGTGACCGATCGGTGCAGTTAAGGATAAAAACAGAGCTCAGATAAAAACGTTACAAGTTCCAAAACGTTCAGCCTTTTCCTGAGAGGAAAAAAAAAAGCATACTCGTACTGCTCCAACGATGCCAAAAAGTTTTTGAGACGGGCCGCAAGTCACCGCTGGAGAGAGATTCCTTTCACTGATGAGCAGCTCTCCACCCTCAGAACGACAGGATTTGGTCTGTAGACACTCTCTATGTACCTTGTCAACTATATGTAGCTTGGCAAATGCTGAACATCATCAAAATCCGAAGTTGGTCTTGTTGTGTGGCAGAATTTACACAAGCAGCAAAAAAATCTCTTGTTTTCGTGGATGAAGGCATTAAAATCAATCAAAATGTGTACTAGCAGGAGATTTTAGAAGATGTTTTAATTCTGTGAGCTAATAAGCACTTCGGCAACGTACACTGAACGTTCCTTTTAGGAAATCTGCACCAGCTTACTTTTCACAAAGATAAGTGCAAGCCAAAAAGTGCAAGATGAATTTTCCTGATATGATGTCTGTAGAGTGGGCACCCTACTCGCTAGACTTCAATCCCATGGATTAAAGTATATAGCGTTGTTTAGAGTCTAGAGTCTTCCCTAAATCACACAAAAATTTGGACTCTCTAAACCAATTTCTTCATTTTCAAAACATTATTAAAAGGTACTTTGGGGACGTTATTTTTGAGGTCAAGATTTCCTACCTGGAGACGTTGTTTTAGACGCTTTCTGGTTGTGTTTAAAAAACGTCACTTGACAGCGTTCTATAGCTTGATTTCGTATTTGGTTTGTTGACCTTTTAAAAATGTCATTTGAAATTTTTTTTTGTAGTCGATAAACTTTAACAAAATCGTGAAAAATTTATTAGATTATGGATTATTCTACTTTCAGTGCTACGTACGGAACATTTCACAGCCAAATTTCAAAATACTTATTTTTTTTCCCTTTGAAAATACAAATAACAAGGTTTTTTAATTGTTCTTAATTTTTGATTGATTTAAGTTATGACTAAAGGCGCAGTAAACGCTACGGAGATCAGGATGACGTTTAATAAACGACATTGATTGCTTTTTACTTCCTTTTACGAAGTAAAGAAAGTATTGTATTCGCGAAAAAAAATTTCACCCAAAAATAGGTCTTAATTTCCATTTTGCTCACCCCTGAATGAATGTTGAGTTTTTTTTTCAACCCAACCACACGTGGATATATGCCTAAGAACGTATAGACACCCGAAATAACCATTTTGACGATCCCCGAATCAATTACAACGAATTTTCTCGTGACGTCTGAATGTACTTACGTATGTGCGTATGTGTGTATGTGTGTATGTATCTCGCATAACTCAAAAACGGTATGTCCTAGAAAGTTGAAATTTGGTATGTAGACTCCTAGTGGGGTCTAGTTGTGCACCTCCCTTTTTGGCTGCACTCGGATGTTTCTAAGGGGGTCTTTTACACTTTTTTGGGGGAAATCATTGTTAATATCAATGCAAACTCAAGTGGTGTTATAATTTGGCAACCACTTGGCGATGTATCGCCAAGCTTTTGGTCGCCAAGTTCTTGGCGACAAATTCGGCGGTTTTTTTTTTTCAAATTTGGTTTTATTTTGACCATTATTGGCGAGATTTAGAGAGTTAACCGTTGAATCACATTAATTTGTCGTACATTGGGAAAATTAATCTGTATAAAACGTTTTTTTTTGCTTCAGTTCGCACAAACTTGGGGTAAAAATATTTAAAGTGTTTCTTTGCTTACTTCAAGGCACTACTATTATCATTAAATTGGCATAAAAGGAAGTCATGTGATGCACACATCAGCTCGTTTCGTTACGTTTTAAAAATATCCAAAAGTGAATGTTTTTAAAAGGTCATAAATTATCCATTAAAGTTTCTGTGCTTAAGATGTCAAGTCGTTTGAAAAACATCATGATTTTATTAGAAACTTTTTTTATTTCTTTTGACTTAAAAATTATGAAACGTCATCTTGATGTTTAGGCGAATGCATACCGTGGGATCGCTGATGACGCCATACTTTCCTCGAGCATTCTTCGCGAAAACCGTTGATTGTAAAGTTGCAGTTCTCTTTGAGGAATTTTTATGTGCTCCAATCGAGAGATCTAGCAGTACAAAGTTGGTTGGTACACCACGTACAATGTATAACGAATGAAAAAAGTACCTAGGGTAACAGCACCAATAAGAGAAAGGTTTAAGACATCGCTCTCAGGTTAACTGAGTTTTATGAGGCTTCTAATGCATTTAGACTTTTTAAACTATTTTTTCTCTCATGCAACTACGTCTCATCTAATGTTTGTCTGTTTCTGGATCCTCTGAATTAGTTAATTCTATTTTTATTTGCTCAATTTCGAAAAAAGTCCGACCCCCCCCCCCCCCTCACAGTAACAGACACCGAAAAATCTGATGATATCCAGTGGCAGATAGGATTAGGAAAGGATGAACAATGGACAAATTCCCTTTTTCTCTTCAAAATGTGCAAAAGTTCTTTATTTTCAGAACTAAAGCCTTATTAAATTCAAATGAACATGAAATACTAGCTGACCTCGTGGTCGCCGTTCATAACCTTCCACCACTGCCT
The DNA here is from genome assembly GCF_026930045.1 of Uloborus diversus. Classification (NCBI taxonomy): domain Eukaryota; kingdom Metazoa; phylum Arthropoda; class Arachnida; order Araneae; family Uloboridae; genus Uloborus; species Uloborus diversus. The sequence continues at coordinate 113,175,269 of NC_072739.1, read as the reverse complement.
TGTAAATACCAACTGGCTCATAAAATTCACTCTGATAACCCTAGTAGACGCTTGCACCGTATTCATGGGGCACAGCAACATCAGTTTTACCCGCCTAAAATTCTTATTATTAAAATCCAAACTTACGAATGTCTGTTACTGGTGCTGTTACCCTAGTAGGTTAAAAAAGGAGGGTAAAAAAAGTAGGGTAAGTAAAAGAAACTACGAAACGTCAACTCGACTTGAATAGCCTGAGAACAATACGTAATTCTTGATTGCTTAAAAATAAAGAAAATTTTAAAAAAAATTGTGAAACAGCCAAAATATCATTTGACGTATTGCAATTTTCGTTATTGAATGTTGGATGCAAAGGTATTATTTATATCAAGTTAAAATTTTGTGACTTTCATTCTAACGAAAAAAAACGGGGAGCAACTTCATTTGTCTACGTCACATGTCTGATTTTACTGCATTCATTGCAGAAACTAATGTACTCACTGAAATGTGTCTATAGAAATTGTTTTAAAGTACCCATTGCTATAGTAACCGAAAAATATCCGGGTGCTGTCGACATTTCTGTCAACTGCTCAAATTTAATCGAAAGAGGATTTTAAATTCTTTTTTTCTGTTAACATATCAAGTTGTATTGACATTCAACCAAATGCATTTTAAAATTATGTGTGAGCAGGAACTCAAACATTTCAAATTAAATAGGAACAACATATAAATGTCTTAATACGTAATAAATTTTGCGAAATTTCAAATTTATCCCATATGCATGAATTATTGAAAAAGAAAAACTTTTTTATGATTGATCGTAAATCATTAAAACATTTTAATATCTTTTCTACAGTCTATTTTTTCTAGAATTTTTACTTCTGTCATGCTGTGCTTACTTTAGGAAATATTAGAAATTGCTATTTAAAATTTGGTGTTGGAATACTTGGAATCTCAGTGGGTCATTGGTAGCGCTTCACTTTTAACGCTTCTGGTCCGGGTTGGTCCTCCCATGGTTGACTCAGCCCTTCATCTCTTCAGTGGGTCGATAAAATGAGCACCAAGCGTATTTGGGATCGAAACACTGGGGGTTCCGCGTTAGGCTGGCGACCTAACCGGAACATCTATCTGTCTTGCACCCCAGAACCTCTGGTCAGGAAAACAGAGTTAGACACAGTCGGAATTTGCCCTCACGGGCTGTTGTGCCACAGGGTTTGGGTTTTTTGATAGAATACTTGTAGTTTGGCTAATAGTCCAGTAACCATATACATCGGACCGTGCGTCAAATTCGATAGTTCTGATTTTTTGCTGAATTGTTTATGATATTGGTTTATTAAATAACCCAAGTTTGTGACCTCGAACGCCGAACGCAACCTAGTTAAAAATCGAAAAAAAAAAAAAAAAAAAAAAAAAAAAAAAAAAAAAAAAAACCGCGAAAAACGACTATTTTTTCAATAAAACCTTCAATAAGCATTTTTAAAGTAGACTAAATTTGCTATAATATGAATTCAGAACCATTTTTTAGACCGAATAGTTTTCGAGATATAGCCTCTAAAAGTTTGTTCTTTTTTTGAACTTTGCAATTTTTCGCAATATTTTGTGGTTCTAAATCATCCCGTTTCTTAAGAACCTCTCCCCCCTTTGACCCCTCATCAGATGAAATCTTCGAAAATGACGTTTAATTGTAAGCTCTAATATGAATAGTCAAATAAAACCCACAACAAGATTTAATAGATACATCCATTAAGTTAATTTTTTAATCAGTTATTCAGTTAGCTAATGTGATCATTAAGTTAATTTAGCCCTCTTGGATGGCCCAAGTTGAGGTTCGTCCATATCTGCCTCGTCATATCACGATTGCATATCCTTATCAAGGGTTGGCGATCTATCGTCAATGTTTTTTGCCTTCAAGATATTTTTCATATCGAATTCGGGAAGACCGTCGCCTTCAGAGGATTCGAAATCTGTTTCTATTTCAACATCTGGTACGCTGTCGCAGGAGGTTCCACTTCAATGCCTACACACGGATGAGCATTTCATCCACACCTTCTTGCAGCTGCAATCATTCTTACAACCTCTATGGCAGCTGCTAGAAATCATCCGCATGCGATGGTGTGGTATGAGCTGCGAGCGTCTTCGAAGAGCTTAAGTTACACTCATCAAAAGAGATAATCTTTGATGCGAGAACCGTGGCACTGATTCATCAAGAGAAGTTCTCGTCAAATGAGAAAAACAAATTCGTGTCATCAACTTACTGAAAACTAAAATGAGAAATCCCAACATTCAAGTATTTCAAGCAGAGAAAGATGCTGATAGGATTATCATTACTACATCTGTATCTGTTGCCTCTATCTATGATGTAGTGTTAGTTGTTGGTGGGGATATTGACTTGCTAATCATTTTCAGTGCAATTTCAGACCAACATGAAATCTATTTTAACAGATGTTGAAGATATAAAGCATCAGATGTCATGTATTCCAACATCGCCTCTTCAAAATCCTCATTGAAAACAGAGCTTTTAATTTTCATTCATATCTTTAGTGGTTGTGACACGACATCTTGCTTTTTTGGCTTAAGCAAGGTTCGAAAATATCATGATATTTTCGAAAATATCGAAAATATCCGATATTTTGATATATATCGGATATTTTGATTGTATCCGATATTTTCAATCAGCAAAAAATTAAGTTTTTAAAATAGTAAATGCATTGTCAAATCACTCTTTATTTTCTCATACTGTTATTACAATATATAGACTTAAAATTAAGTTTTCTGTTAATATTTATATCTAATATTTCATTTAACATTTTTATCAACTTAAATGGAGTTTATTAAGCATTAGCTGTTTTACACATTTTTTCTTCTGTTAGCCACTTTTACCCAGTTATATGATTCAGAAGTAAAAAATATACATCAGTTGGTGCACAGTTATAAGACATTTTCTTTTTTTTTCTGTTAATTATTGGGAAATAAACTACACATACAGTATTTCCCCTAGTAATAATACAGTGATTTATACTTTCCAGTTAGTGCTTAACGGTTAAAATGAGATAGCGATTCTCTACACTTTCTTCGGCGATTTTATACCTCCACTCCCTCAACCAGTACAACTAGCCCCTCAGACCTTACTTAAAAGCTTACCTTACTTAAAAGACATATACTTTGTTATTCTTTTGTAGAAAAAAGTTTACACGAGCGCATAAAAAAAAAGGCTAACTACTATATTTGAAAAGGAAAAAAAAAAAACTAGAAAAAACCGCGATGTAGTGAAGCCGCGAAAGTCGAAGCGTGAAGTAGCGAGGGACGACTGTAGCAGGAGCTAGAATTGTAATTGCTCTATGCGGTGGCCACTCAAACAACCATAACCTTGACTCGCTGCAGTACCAGCTTTTTGCAAGGGCCAGGTTACTTCCTACAAGAGACGCTGCTTGATTTCATTCCTTGCGTACAAATTAATCAGGTACAAATTATCCATGCATCCACATCATGAATAACTTTTATTTGAAATTTCCTACTTTAAACAATCTTCTTACAGGTTCAACTGTGGTTATGAGTCACACTAAACCCTCTCTCTTGTGGTTAAATATCTACATCGTAAGGCCTCAGCCTCAAAAGAATGGCCAGAGACGCAGCCCCCATACACTTCTTGCGGATGATTTCTTGCTGCTGCCAAAGAGGTTGAGGAACGCTTGCAGTTGTAGGAATGCGGGGATGAAATGCTCATCCGTGGTGCAGGCACTGCAGTGGAGCCTTTTAGGCATCGGACTTGTGACTGGAGGGTCCCGGGTTCGATCCCAGCCGATCAAAGATCTACCGTCTTCATTAATGGTAACTGGGGAACGTTAAATATGCTCGTAGTCACAAAGTTTTCCGAGTGAAACGATACGTCTGGGGGTGTTGGACGAGAGATTGCTCCACTACTAGTCTGGATAAAAAAAATCAAAGCTGTCTTCGGGGTTCCATCCAACTGTTCAAACCACAAACAGTGGTTTGGGGGGTATACCACTAGTGGGGTACTAGGGGGGTATATACCCCCGTATAGATACGGGGAACACTGGAGTGAAAAGTGCCGCCTCCTGTGACATCGTACCAAATGTTGAAATGTGAACAGATTTCGATTCCTCATTAGGCGAAGATGTTCCCGATTTCCACATGGAAAATGTCTCGTGGGCGCAAAACATTGATGATAGATCGACAATCCTTGATGAGGATATGTCATCGCGATATGACGAGCCAGATACGGACGAACCTGAACTGGGGCCATCCAAAAGGGCTAAATTAACTTATTGATTACATTGAGTAACTCAACTGAATAACTGATTAAAAAATTGACATCTTGTGCGTTTATTTTGACTATTCATATTAGAGCTTATCATTAAACCTCATATTTCGAAGCTTTTTATTTTTTATTTTAACATCCCATAATAAAACATAAAAGGCTTCCATAGTGTAGCAGATGTAGAAATGAATGTATGAAAAATGATAGAGGGGGGGGGGGTCTGCTTTAGAGCCCTCAAATCTCTTCAGAATCCTCTAGAACGTGATGAGGGGTCGAAGGGGAAAGAGATCTAATAAAATGGGGTTAAAATTGATTTAGAATCACAAAGTATTGCAAAAAAAGAGCGATTTTCAAAAAAATATCATAAACTTTTAGGGGCTATGTCTCGAAAACTATTAGGTCTAAAAAGATGGTTCTGTATTCATATTGTAACAAATTTATTCTATTTTAAAAACGATACTTGAAGGAATTATTGAAAAACTCGTCGTTTAGGGTTAAAATCGACAAAAACTGCAGAAAAGCCCGAAAATTCACGTTTTTAAATTTTTTTTTAACTAGGTTGCGTTCGGCGCTCGAGGTCACAAACTTGGATTATTTAATAGACCACTATCATAATCAACTCAGCAAAAAATCAGAACTACCGGACTTGACGCAAGGTACACCCCCTTTTAGACCACAAGGTTACTGGACTATAAAATACGATCGCTTTTTTATGGTATTGCAAATTTAATACTTATACTTATGTAAATGCAATGAAAAGTTAGTGAAAACCAGTCTGAGAATTTACTCAACATTGATGATAGCCTTTTTCTATTTTTTTTTTATTTTGTCATCCACTCAAACAGTCACACACACACACACACACACACACACACACACACACACACACACACACACACACACACACACACTCAAACACATAAATATACACCGGGTGATCGGAAACAGTGTAATTCAAAATTTTGAAGGGGGTTAGTGGGAACGACAACAAGAAGGAATCATATAGGAACATAGTAGTACGAGTCTAGTCGCAAACGCAAAACTGATGCGCTACATGAACGCACAGGGAGAGACTGGAGGACGCGAATCACAATCACAAATGATGTTCAAGTATTACACAAACAAGATTTTTCACTAAATTTTAGTTTGTAAAAATTTTTTAAAATCGGTGAAATTTGCAGTTTATAACTGTAGTATATGCATCGCAACGGCAACGCACCGACAGTCGTAATGACGAGTCCTTCTGACAAGCTGTCATCGATTACTGCGTTGCCATTGCGAAGCGTGCACTAGAGCTATGGACTGCAATTTTAAACAACTGCTTAAAAACGTTAAAAAAAAAAAACTAAAATGTTGGGTAAAATCGTTTTTGAGTAGGTAATGAATTTGTAGACCCTTCCGTGTCTGTCAGTTTCTGGCTTTACAGGCTTGTTGCGTGTTCAGAATTGCGGTTGCGACCATATATTTCTGTATGATTCTTGCATGCTACCGTTCCCTATAGCCCCCTCCAAATTTTGCCCATACATTTTCCGATCACCATGATTTTTGTGTGTATACTTCATAGGCTAAAATTATTATTAGTCTATTTCATACTTTACTAGCTGCCTTGCCCGTCTTCGAACGGTCTACCTTGAAAATAAAAATTGTGTCAAGTGACGTATATTCAACAATCAGGCGTAAAAAATAAATAAAAAGAACATCACGATTTCCCTTCCAAACAATGACGACAGATATTAAAATACTTCTAAGAAATTAAATCCAGAAAGATGGATTTCAAATGCGTAACCATGGAAACACACAACAAAATAAGTTTAAGGAATTAAAATGCGAAAGAAAATGGTTCACAATTTGAATGGAATCGATATTTCTTCAACTTGATTTAAAAAGGCATGTAACTTTTTTTCCTTTTGAGATAAAAACTTATTTTTTCGACCATAGGTCGAGTTAAATCTGGAGTAAAAAAGGTCGCTTTTTTCAATGGCGTCAAAAAGAAAGCTGTCGGACAATTCCTTCACTTTTTATTGATTTAGTTAATGAAGAAAGTTGTGCCTAAATTTCAGCAAAAAGCCTAAAAAAATTCGAGCTAAAAATGCAAATAACTCCCGCCGTAATAAAGTTAGAGCATTGAAACAAATTGCGTAGAACGCGTAAAATTTTACCCTTTCTAACGATATGTAATTTTAATATGTGCAAGTCATTTTTCACCCCATATATGAGAATTTATGTGAAAATTGGACGTAAATTGGAATAAAAAAGAACTGTTCATAGAATTTTATTCGAACTGGTCTGCAAACCTTGAAACTTTCAGCGCAATCGGCCGGGAACTCGGGTTTTGCGAGTTCAAACACACAGACGCTTTTTGGGGACTTCATTTTATATTATGTAGATATTATTTAGGTTAAACTTCAGGTAGTATCTTTTACTTTAGGTTAAACTTCATTCACAATAATTAGAACCCAGTGTTGGCTTTAGAAGGGAGCAAGCCAGGGTCCGTGACCCGGGCGGCAACTTCTGAGTTGCGACAAATTCCCTCTATTTCTGTGATGTTTTTTCCCGTTGAAACTCAATATTAAAACTAGAAGGAAGACGGGTAAAGACGGGGCAGTTACAAGTTTTTGCAAGTTCAAGTTGGAGTCAGGAACTAAGTTAACTTTACGTTTATACATCGTTCATATCAGCATAATGTGATAAATAGCTATATGTGGGCGAGGGTACGTGAAAATAGAACTTGAAATAGACTTAATTTCAAGATTTCAGGTGTAAAAGTACTTATCTAATATGCGTGGGTTTTTGTAAACTCTAGACAGAAGAAACATTGCTGTCAAAGTCTTCATTATTAATAAATTCTGAAAAGGATATTCATATAAAGAAAACAATATTCCTCCTCTTGCTTTGATAAAAGACGCAGCCTTAGCGAGGTTGCCAGATTAAGAAGAAATTTCTGCCTCTCCGAGGACTTCCATGAATAAAAGTCAGATAAAATTCATAAGGCGAAGCCATTGCTGTCAAAAACCCATACAAGAAATTTCTGAAGATAAATGGCAACACTTACCTACTGCAGGTCTGCTGTGTAAATGGCTAAAGTTTATTTTTTTGGAATGGGATAACACTTTGCTGAGGCAAAATATATTTTAATATCGTTAATTGAATGGGTAGAGTTTTTGATGATTTCAACTCGATTCTGACAATTTCTGTAAATTGACATCTATGAAAATGCAAAACATACGTGAACGTTAATAAAATATAAAATAAAAGAATTTAGAATATTGCCTAATACAACCCTTTCTATGGTTAATTAAATGAGCAGAGGTTTTGGTGATTTCAACTTGATTTTGGCAACTTCTGTAAATTGACATTAAAGAAAATGCATAACATACAGTGGCTCCTAATAGTGTTCGTACACCTTGAAATTTTGTATTAAAATCAAAATAACGCAAAAATGAATTCGAATATGAAGTTCAATTTTTTTTTCACATCATTCCTATGCCATTCTAAATAAAACCCAGTAGTGTTGTCAAAATATTGCCTGATTTTATTTTTGAAATTTGTCAAAAAACGGGGAGACGGAGAAATAATACGCCACAAAAGTCATCGTACACTGCAATATTTTCGAATAAATTAATGATTAAAATTATCATGTGTCATTTTTTTTATTATTTTTGCATTGTGTTGACCCTTAAAAGCTATTTGGCTTTAACTTTTTTGTTTATTTATTTCTTAATATTGTGCTTATTACTTTAAAATGGCTTTTATTCGTAAAAAACCACAAACACCATTCAAAATTTGAATTCTCCCCCCCCACAGTAGCGGTAAATTGATTTGAAATGTCTCTAAATTAGTTAGTTTGTTCCATTCTATAGTAAAGTGCTTGATAAAATGCTTTAAAGAAAAAAATCAGACCGAAAACGAGGTAAAAAAAAAGGTCAAATGGCAAAATTAACAAAGCATGATCGGAGATTTACAGTTAAAAAAATTATGAAAAATACACATTTGAGTGCTGTGAAAGTTTCTGTAGAATTTGATGAAACATTTTACGTTTAATTTTCACCTAAAGATGTTCGCAAAGCTCTTTCATTAGCTGGATTAAATGGAACCTCCTCCCGCAGAAATTTTCTTGCTCGTGCGAAAAACAGAAAGCTCACGCTTTTCGTCGCAAAATCAGTGATAAATAAGCTCCAAAACGTTTTGGAATAACATCTTTCTTACAGATGAAAATAAATTCAACATTTTTGTTTAAATTGTTGTATAATAGTAAATAGAAGAAAAAATGAGGAATTTAATCTTTAGAACTTAGTTGGATCAGTAGTCAGGACGGTGAAGGTGTTTTGGTGCATATCAACATCAGGACTTGGAAGTTTGGAATTTTTTGATAAAATAATGAATCGTGCTGTTTATTTAAATATTTTCAAAAACAATTTTAAACTTTTCGCCCCAATTTTTTTTTCTGAAGCAATTCTGTGTTTTTTTTTTTTTTTAATCAAGATAGCGATAAAAAGCACAAAGTATTCAACGTCTGCTTCTGGTGCCTCAAAAATTGTCATTAAGCTGAAAAATATCTCCTCAATCGCCAAATTTAAACTTAATGTAACACACTTAGAGAAATCGGGAGACTAGATTACGAAAATACAGCATTGGAACGAAAAGCGAGCTAGAAACAGGAAGACTCGAAGTGCGGTTGGACACTTACTCAGAAATTGCACAAAAAAAGAAAGAAAAAGCGCAATGAAATCTATATTCTCAGATGTTTAAAAGGTGTTGTTGATACTCCATTATACTCTACTAAATAATAACTTTAGTAGAAATTTGATTATTTACTAATTTTTGGATATTTTTTCAAAGTGTACGAAGACTTTTGTGAGATAAAGTTTCTGGCACTTTTTGATAATTTATTTCTTAAAAATCAAGTTTATTGTGTTGTTAATTATTTTCATATAGTTTTGTAGAAAATAGATCATAGATCTTATAATTTAATACCCATTCCAAAGTATTAATTTTCACCAATGGATAGGGGTGTATTTCATTGAAAACCGCAAGGGTACGAACACTTTTGGGAGCCACTGTACATGAATGTGAATAAAAGATAAACTAAAAGAATTTAAAATATTGCCTAATATAACTTATTCTATTGTTAATAAAATGAGCAGAGATTTTTGGTGATTTCAACTTGATTGTGGTAAATCCTGTAAATTTATATTGTTACGAGTTCAGTGCAACGTCAAACTTCTTTAAATGACGACACAGTTCTTGAGAAACACAGGAGATTTATTTACAACTATGTACAAGAAATATCGTTAACAACAGCTAAATTAACCATTGCAATTACGCAAATATCAATTAACACCGAAAACTCAACAGTAAAACACGTATTTACATCAAAATACGCAAAAACACAGCTCAAAGGCTAATACACACTTTCGAAGCACAACGAGAAACGAAACTCCACAGTTAGAAATCAAACTGACTCCCCCCTTCACAAGACGTCCAGCGATATATACCCAGCGAAGAAACATCCAGAAAATCCTATAATGTTCTACCAATTTCTCATATTTTCTTTTTATTTCATTCACAAATCTTGTCATTCAGAAATGGGGGGACCGTATACTTTAGTCGAATGTTAGGGGGTTGTATGTACATTGCAAGAAACTATTTACAGGTTACGTTACTAAGATAATTTTAGATGAAAAATTATGGAATAAACGCCAAATTTAGCCGGATTACAGCAAATTAATCATAAAAATAATTACTATTTACAAAATTTGTAACAATTTTTATGATAATGCATAAGATGCGTGATTAAAATGTGAAATAAAAGAAATAGTTGGGGTAAACCTAGCCCGAGGAGGAGGTGATAAAAAATGTTTAAAAAGAGTGTAACATCATTTATGCCAAGGCCCTTAATAATTATTATTCTTAATTGCGTATTACAATACAATAATTAGGAGCACTTTTTTTTCGTTTTTCAACAAATACAATAAAACTATCAAAATCTTGAGGAAGAATTTAAAATACTGAAATTGGAATTCGAAGTTATCCTGAATGACTACTGAAAACGAAAAGAATTTTCTTGGACCTACTTTATAGTACATAATATTTGATAAACACCGATCAACCCTTCAAAACTTTGTAAGCAACATTGTGGGTAAACAAATAGCCCTACTGAAGCTTTAAAGAGAAATAAGAAAATCATTAGTTTACAGTAAACAAAAAGCAGTGAGGTGGGCGAAAAGGAATCTAAACTTGAAGTGCAAACAGTGAATCTTACGTAATTAAGTGCAAACTCCCAAGAAGGAATTAACTAATAAAAATATAAAGTTAGTGTTTTTTTTTCTGAATAATGTTTAGCGGATTTAATTAGTGCTGAGGAACAGCTACCACGTTTATTGGATCAAATGATGATATAGTGAAATCTCGTTACAACGAAAACCAATACAACGAAATTTCTGTTTCAACGAAATAAATTATCAGTCCCAATCTGATTTCCATTACGTTACTTGAATTCCAATAAAACGAAATTCCCGTTACTGCGAACAAAATTTGTGGTCCCTTCAAGTTCGTTGTAACGGGATTTCACTGTAAACTACTGATTATCCGCAAAATTGGATAGCACAAGTGCCGCATATAATAAAAATACGGATAAACCGCAAAAAGGCTAAAATGAGGGACAAATAAGGAAAAAATTCTTCTTTCTCAAAAACATAGCTGTATTGCATAATAATTTTTACAAACATTAAAAATGTTTTGTGTTTTTTCAGAACAGAACTTAAAATCAGTAAAAAACAAGTATGCACAATGAAGAAAGCACAATAAATAAATAAATAAATAAATAAAACAAAAACAACTGAGTATAAATTTACAATTTTTCCACATAAAAAAAGCTATTGGTATTCGCGTTTTGCTGCGAAAAAACATGTTCGTGATTGTCGATTGACTAGCGGATAATCCGCCTCCGCGGATAATACGCTCGCGGATGATCGGGAGTTCACTGTATTTTGATAGGACAAGTCACTCTTTGATTGACTGTCCTGTTCAACATTGCGTGCAAAAACTAGATTTTTTTTCTTAGAACCATCGTCTTGGTAATAAGGTCAGTTGGATTGAAGATATTCTTCTTTACAAAGTGAAACAGATTGTTCGTAGGGAACTTAACGGGCCTCCTTTCCATCCCTAATAGTTCAAGATTCCACTGCAAGTTTCTGCCCCTATCTGCTTTTTTTTTGTTTTAACAAACAATTTCTTACATTATTATGATTAAAGAAATATACTTCTACCGGTTGGCCTACCAAAATATGGTCGTATGTTGGGAGGGGGGAATCGTGCTGTCATTTTGGATTTTAAGTTCGTTTTTTTTACAGTTTTCGTTTAGTTTCTCAAAAAAAAAAAAAAAAAAAGTCAATTGCGATTAAAACTATTCATAGATAAAATAAAGAGCATAGAATTAATTTTAAAAAGGTGTTATTCGCAACTTTAATAAACTATAGAGGGCGATGCAGCCACTGTCTAATGGCGGATGAAAAAGGTAAAACAAACAAATGCCGTAACTTTTAACTTGCTTTGAAGCTTAATGAATGACAGTAATTTTTCATCGTGTTTGTGGGAAACTTTCATTTCTATTTCTCTGAAATTACATTACATCGCAAACTGTGTGAAGCCTGTAATTTTCCCCAAAGAAAACACGTGGAATGGAATGTTTTACCTTTTTCTTTAGTATTTTTGATCACCGCAGGGTAGCGTATTCGAGCCCTGGAGTTGCGAATTATTTTTATGGTAGCTGTGTGTGTGTGTGTTAGTGTAGGACTTGTCGAGATACACAATTTCAATGTTCGTAAATTTTGAATTAGAGTTCGAGCTTAAAAGAAAAGTGATTTGAAGGCCTTTCACAGAGTTAGAAAAATGAAACAAGAGGGGGAAATAGTCAGTTTGTCAAAAATCCACGAACTTTGAAATGTACGACTGAAAAATCCCTTTTGGAGGAAATTTTGTTATTCTGATGAAAATTTGGGAGATATTTACTTCATTAGTGAGTTCGGAATCAAATTCGTATGTCTCTCGAATGAATTTGAAGAATTGACAGCTATGCAGACTACTATGTTTTGTTCTCGTCTTTTAATGCATTTCGATTATATTTTTAAAGATTTGATTTCTTATTATAAGATTCGTATTTTTACTTCCTTTTACAATAAAGGAAGTATTGTATTCGCAAAAAAAATTTCACTCAATAATCGGCCTTTATTTCTATTTTTCTCACCCCCAAATGAATGTTGAGTTTTTTTTCAACCCGACCACACGTGGATATATGCCTAAGAACCTACAGACACCCGAAATATCCATTTTGACGACCCCCGAATAAATTACAATGAATTTTCTCGTGACGTCCGTATGTACATATGTATGTGCGTATGTGTGTATGTATCTCGCATAACTCAAAAACGGTATGTTCTAGAAAGTTGAGATTTAGGACGTAGACTCCTAGTGGAGCCTAGTTGTGCACCTTCCCTTTTGGTTGCATTCGGGTGTTCCTAAGGGGGTCTTTTGCCCTTTTTGGGGGGAAATCATTGTTAATTTCGATGTAAACTCAAGTGGTGTTATAATTTGTCGGACACTTGGCAATATATCGCCAGTCTTTTTTGCTCGCCAAGTTTTGTCGCCAGATTGGCGACAAATTTCGTGATGTTTTTTTTTTTTTTTAATTTTAAATTTGGTTTCAATTTGGCCACTGTTGGTAATATTTAGAGAGTAAACAATGAATCATATTAAAATTGCCAATAATGGGGAAATGACATTAAATTGGAGTGAAAGGAAGTCATGTGATGCACACATCAGCTCGTTTTCGACTATTAAACTACGAGAGGTGTTAGAATATAGCAATCGTTTAACTCAGGCTCTCTGGAGACTAACTAGAAGCGTTCTAATGGAGTCACCGGTTTGCTTATCGTTTACGAAAACATTCTACAGACATTCATCGCACTAACCACTGCCGTTATCAAACGTAAAGAGATAAGCCGCCTGTTTTAACCGGTAACTCTACTTGAACCGAACCACATAAAGTTTTTGATTTTATTTTTATTCAGGTCTCAAATAAACTGCAGTCTCTGGCCAATGGCTGTTGAAACAGGTAAAACATAGACCCACCCACTTATACCTGTCCAAGCAGAGGTGAGCCTTGTTCACACAAAACTTAAATGTTTTACCTCTTTGACTAGTTTCTTAAATCACAAGAAGGCAGTGCATCAAAGCTTTAGAACTGCGAATAGAACTTTCCCATTACGGTTTTACACAAATGATTAAGAGACTTTTGTACCAGTCATACATTTCAATTGTTGCAAGCTGTTAGCTTTAGTTTTCTACCAAAATTTAATATCTGGGTCTGACTTATTATACTTGCCTCGATATTATTACTTACCTTGAAAGTGAGAGCTTTTTCACTAGGATTTCAATAAAATCTTATGTACCTATGCTCAAATAGCCAAATATAATGGCCCAAAATATTTTTTTTTTCTCGCTTCTGTTTCGCTCGAAGATATTTGCGTCGCATGTGGAGCTCAGTTTTTATTAGTGTTAGGATGTCTTTTCTGCTAGTCGAAGTGACCCAAAATTCTATACCAAAAAAAAACTTGACTCTAAATAAATAAAAGAACATAGATTGAAAAAATAATCATATCTGATAGGTATAAGCCGCGAATTTTTTCTGCCTAAACAATAGGAATGACGAAACTTTAAATCTAGGAGATATTTTAAGAGCAGACGATACCTAAAAAAAAGCTGACTTTTCTACGATGATGATTGAGCGTGCCGTTGTCACCGTAACCGTAACGACCAGAACATCGAGACTAACCGTGATTAGCGCCATTGCTCTTCACTGGTCTTTTATGATCTGGTAACAAGGAATCCTGCCCTGAACTCGGTTCTTTCTGATTTACACTGTACGATGGACTTATTGGTAATGATAACTATACTTTTGTAGGGTTTAATAAACTATTTTTTTCATTTAAATTGACTACTGTTTCTAGAAAAATCCTTACACACTTATCAATATTTCAAGAAAAAATCCAATAGATTATTGAAATGCAGAGCAAGCAATATCGCATTTTTCATTGTTATTCAGGGGAAAAAGGGAGATATTTTACTGTCCCTCAAGATCATATATTTAAAACCACATGCAAGTTTTGTATGTCTTTTGCAAATCGAACAATTAATTGAAGCATGAAACACAAAAACAAAACTTAAATTAATGCTTGACATGCAGGGTGTCCGAAAGGTCCTTGACACATTTTAAAAATTCATAGAATATCCAAACATTGTCGTGTCAATGTGCAGTTTGCGCCATAATACTTCAGGAAGTTTTTTTGACATCGTAAAAAAAAGAAAAAAAAAAGAAAGAACATAAATAAGTAATTTACAAATACAAATACAAATACAAATGTGACGACCAGCAACAGGCACTGGGCCCAGCTAGGCTGGTCCTAGTCAATTAATTAGTCCCCAATGAAGATCAATGGCCCTCTTAAAGCTATCCACTCCCTTGCTCATTACCACCTCTTCCGGTAAGCTATTCCAAGTGCCCACGACCCTGCTAAAGTAGTAGTTTTTCCTGATTTCCAAGTTAGCCTGAGATTTAAATAGCTTAAAACAATGACCCCTTGTCCTGCTTTCCCCGCAAAAATTTAATCCATTTACATCTTTCATTTTGATAAATTTAAATAACTGAATCATGTCCCCTCTGACTCTCCTTTGCTCCAGGCTATACATGTTAAGCCTATTAAGTCTGGTATCATAATCTAAATCTGAGAGTCCCCTTACTAATTTAGTTACCCTTCTTTGAACCCTTTCCAATACAAAAATATCTTTCTTCAGATAAGGCGACCAAAACTGAACAGCATACTCCAAATGAGGTCTTACTAAACTCCTATATAAAGGCAGAAGAACTTTCTTAGATTTGTTTGAAATAGATCTATTGATGAACCCAAGCATATTGTTGGCTTTGTTACTAGCAATACTGCACTGTTGACTAAACTTGAAGTCCTGATTTATAAAGACACCCAGATCCATAACATTTTCTGCCTGATTTATGACTGAACCCTGTAAACGATATCTCATACGCTTATTTCCATGACCTAAGTGTAGCACTTGACATTTCCCTACATTAACTGCCATACCCCATTTATCTGCCCACTTAGTAATATGATCTAAATCCTCTTGCAGCTGTTTTACTTGTTCTTCATTTTCGACAATCCCCATAACTTTTACATCGTCAGCAAAACAATTCATGCTTCCAGAAATATTATCATTGATGTCATTCATAAATATAATAAACAAAAGAGGCCCTAAAACTGATCCCTGAGGAACCCCACTTAAAACATCACTCCAATTAGAATGATTTCCTCTCACAACTACTCTTTGCTTCCTACCAGTAAGCCAATTTCTAACCCAAAGTAAAGTTTTTCCTCCTATTCCAATGTCAGCTAACTTGCTGAGAAGAGCAACATGCGGTACCTTGTCAAAAGCTTTTTGAAAATCAATATAAACAACATCCACACATTTTTTGTTATCTAAAGCTGAGGTAACCTTGTCGTAGAAATGCAATAAATTAGTAGTACAGGATTTACCTTTCCTGAAACCATACTGCAAACTAGTCAGCAGACTATTAGTCTCTAAGAACATCATGATCTTAATTTTGATCAAAGTTTCGAAAATCTTACAAATCACCGAAGTCAAACTTACAGGTCTATAATTCCCAGCAATACCTTTAGACCCCACATTGAACGGTTTTATCGTCACAATAAGAATTTGTTTTTCGTACTGTGAAGATACAGCCGTCAATGTAAATTACTTATAATTACACTTTTTTCTCTTCCTTTTTTTTCACGATGTCATAAAAATTCTTAAACCTTCGAAGCATTATGGAGCAAACCGCACACGACAAGTTTTTGCTTTTCTATAAATTTTTCTAACTTATCAAGAGTTTTGGGACACCCTGTATAATAAAAACTTTTTTAAAGAAAGGTAAGCATTGTAAATAAAATGAGAGACAATCTTTGTGAAAACCTTACAGGAAGGATATGTTTTTCAAAATACCCTAAACAAAGAGACTTCGTCCGAGATTATCAAAAAACTGGTATAACTTCCAGAAAACCAGTAAAGATTGCATATACATTATATAAATGTATGCATAAATAGAAAGGGTGTTTATAAAGTCTTGCACTGATAAAAAAAATTTCTCAAAAAAAATAAATAAATAAATAAATAATAATAATAATTCTGATTAAAACGTAATTCTTATTTTCTTTTAAACTTAATCTCAAATAGTTTTTTCTCTACGTAATACACTCAATGTGCATCTTTCATAGCTCTGAGAAGATTTCGACGATTTTCAACTTCTCACCAGTCGCTAGCGCAGCCAAAATTCACTCTTTGGGCTGAGGTTTGACCATAGCAGTCCTTACACGAGTATAAGCTCTCGTATTAGGGTTGGAAATATGGGTTAAAACTAAAGGTTTGGGGGGGGGGGGGGGTTGAGACCCAAAATACCCCTCAAGGTTCTCTTGATACAAGGTCTGAACAATAGTTATGTATATCTGCCCCAATTATAGTATATTAATCCAGGTATCGCATTTATTATTATTTCTTTCAATGTATCAACATTGGGGACTAGTGTGCAAACACTTTGTTATTAGAAAAACCCACAGGTAAAAGTATGCAATACATTTATTCTTTCATAAACGTTTAGACGCCATTTTCAGTTTTCGATGTTAGCGTCACTTACATCATTTTGGCAAAAATTGTGTGGAACTTCGATAAGTCGAAGTTGCAAAAGATGCAAAAGAAATCGAGTTATCGGAAATTCGTTTTATAGAATTAAATACCACCACTGACACTCGTTAAATTTATAATATGAGCAAAATAGTAATAGAACAATGTATCAAAGATAAAAAATCGTCACCTCAATGCAACCGTATAGGATATATTACTGTTATTCCTGGGATTAGATGTCTTACTGTTGTTCTGAGGCGACAACACATACTTGACATAATTAATATAGAATATGAATTCAAGAGTTTGAATAGGTTTGAAAACAAATTTATAACTTAATGTTGAATAAAACAATTTTTACTTACCAGGAAAAAACATATTAAAAAAAAAATCTATTAAGCATTGCTTTTTGCAAAAATTTGTTCTTTCGTTAAATAGTCCTGGGATACTTTTAAAGCACCAGAGAGGGAGGAAAAGCATCAAAGAGGGAGCACCGTCAATCGAAACAATTTTTTCGATTTTTTAAAATTGTTGAAAATTTATAGGCACATCAAACTTGAATGAAATTTTCCTTTTTTTGATACGCTACAATCGAATAAATTCAACCTTTTCTTGATAGCTTAAAATATTAAATATTCTCTTCATCTGTTTTAAAGTTCAATTCTAAGCGTTCAGGAATCAATGAAACGGCGCAACAAACATTAACTTTCTATACCCGAAAAATCACCAAAAATAGTTCATAACCCTCCCTTCCCCGTTTCCACTAAAAGTGGAATTATTCCACAACCCCAAATATACGCACCCCTCTTGATCGTTTATTAAGTCCCATTTTCGGGCTGTCCTTAATCAAGGCCTTGGTTTCCCTTATGAGCAGGTTTTTCTTTTCTATGGAAGGAAATGAAGTAAACAATAATTTAAAACGAAAAAAAAAAAAAACCCTTGCCAATTTATGCGCTAATAATCGGTTTCAGAGATTTATTTGATCCACTTTGTGTAGACGCTTTTTGATGCAATGCAATGGCGCCGATTTCTTTTTGTTCACATTTTTTGGGAAGAAAGAAAAAAAAAAGAAGAAAAAATTTCGACTTATAGAGTTACGTTAACAAGGAAACTTTGACGACAGTCATGAAATAAAATCTGACTTATCGAATATTTCGACACAACGAAATTCGTCTTATCGAAAATAAATAACATTAGTTCCCCATACAGTAAGACGGGAACAAATATTCATTTCGGGTTATCGAAGTTTTCGGCTTATCGAAGTTCGACTTATCGAAGTTTCCCTGTAATAGAGAAAAAACTTAATGAGTGCAAGGATTTAAAATCACCTTGTATACTGAAATTTCTTCTTATGTTTATTATGACGGAAATAATTGAGGTACTTTGAATCAAAGTAACAAAAATGAAAATTTGAGAAGAACTACCAAGAAAAATAAGGGTTTATGACTCTTTTTTCAAATCGGTGGAATGCAGTACTTCCTGAAATTGGAGCTAAAAAACATAGGCTGCTGGTACGCGAAAAACATGGGGGTAAAAAGAAGTTCGGGAGTTAGAGGGAAGCTCCAATGAAACTGATTTATTTATTTATTTATTTAGCACAATTGGGCTATATTTTTGGATTTTAACATTACTGATGAAACCACCTCTAAAAAATGCTGAATTTGACCTCCAAAATCGGGATGGATGGTCACCGTAGACTTCTTCCTTCCAACTCAAAGTTCCATTCCTATGAAAAGAAAAGTCCACATTTTTTTTTGGAATTTTTAGTTTTTATTTTCGAGAAATATAATTAGTTCTTCATCTAAAAATCATTTTTTTAAATCTATCATTAAGTTTTAACAAGCAGCCCTCTTTACTTTTGGGAGTGAAGGGCAGTTTCTCCCCCCCCCCTCTCATACGAGCTGCCTATGTAAAAGAGGATGAAAAAAAAAAAATAATAATAAAGAAGGCGACAAGGATAACGACGAATATGAAGAATTTAAGAGCTGAAACATCAAAAGCGCTCATAATAAGAGAAAGTAATCTAAACTTTTTTCAAACTATGCGTTGCAAATGACGATGATTTTCTGGTCATTAACATTCTTCGAAAAACAATAACGGAATGAGATCATGAGGCAGTTCAAAGCAAATCAACCAACTTCATTGGTACTGTAGAGAAATTAAAAAAAAAAAAAAGTTTGTGAGAATTTTTATGAGCACACGGTTACAACAAGCAAATATTGCGATCCCTTTATGCTCGTTATTATGGATTTTAACTGTAATGTCCCGGCTAATAAAAGTACAAGAAATCCGAAAAGTTCTTGACACATTTAAAAAAATTCATAGAAAAGTAACAAATTGTCGTATCAATATGTATTTGCGCCAGAATACTTCTGGGGTTAGAATAGGTTCAAGAATTTTCAATGACATCGTAAAAAGGAAAAAGAAAAAAAAAAAAAGAAAAAATCATAACCATACGTAATCGCTGCATCGTCACAGTAATAATTTGTTTTCCTCATTGTGACGATACAGCAGTCAATGAAAATTACTTATATAATTAATTGTTTCTGTTTTTTCATTTTTCCTTTTTTTTACGATGTCATAAAAATTCTTGAACCTGTGAAGCACTGTGGCGCAAACTGCACATTGATACGGAAATTTGTTGCTTTTATATGAATTTTTAAAATGTATCGAGGATTTTTGGGATACCCTGTATCATAACGATGAGACTAAATATCATGTTCAGAAGTTTTCGATTTTTACTTCCTTTTACAAAAAAGGAAGTATTGTATATTCGCGAAAAAATTTTCACTAAAAAATCGGCCTTAATTTCTATTTTTCTCACCCCCGAATGAATACTGAGTTTTTTTTCGACCCGAATACACGTCGGTATATGAATAGGAACCTACAGACACCCGAAATATCCATTTCGACGCCTCCCGAGTTAATTACAACGAATTTTCTCGTGACGACCGTATGTACGTATGTATGTGCGTATGTGTGTATGTGTGTATGTATCTCGCATAACTCAAAAAAGGTACGTTCTAGAAAGTCGAAATTTGGTACGCAGACTCTTAGTGGGGCCTGGTTGTGCACCTTCCCTTTTGGTTGCATTCGGATGTTCCTAAGGGAATCTTTTGCCCCTTTTTGGAGGGAAATCATTGTTAATTTCGATGTAAACTCAAGTGGTGTTATAATTTGTCGGACAATTGGCGATACATCGCTTTTTTTGGTCGCCAAGATTTGTCGCCAACTTGGCGACAAATTGGCGATTTTTTTTTTTTTAAATTTGGTTTTAGTTTGGCCACTGTTGGTGACATTTAGAGAGTAAACAATTGAATCACATTAAAATAAAGGAAAAGGAAGTCATGTGATGCACACATCAGCTCGTTTTTTTGATACTCAATCGATCTCTAACTTGCTTAAAACGTTCATGAAACGAAGCGGACCTGGATGCCTTTGATAACCGGTTTAAAGACGGAGCGGTACGACACATTTTGTCGAAAAGAAAACTTTTTGATTGTTCAGGGAAATAAGGCTGTTCAAAATCATTTTAAATTTGTAGCCCTGCTATGCTTGAAAAAATTATTGTATTAATTATGTAAAAATTCTAACTAATTTTTTATTTGGTGCACATTTTCTAATATTCTAGAAATTGCAACAAAGCCAAAGTTATCAACTTGATATTTTAATCAAAACACTGGAAATTAACACCAGACCTTTAAGTCATTAAATTAAAGATACTGAAATCACTTTCATAATTCCTTTGTTCTTTATTTAGAATCAATTATGATTATTTCTTGATAGCAACCGCGATACTGAAAATGACTTTCCTTCTTGGCTTCATAGTAATTATCAGAGACCAGTCGCTCCGTAGACACTAAAAATATTTTTCAATAAAAAGTCCAGAAGAAAAGGTAAAGGAATCTTCTATGCAACCCATTAAATTTCGTATTCATAGAATGGAGCAAAAGATTCCTTTTACTCTCCATGACAACGATTGCGAACAAAATCGTCGTGTTCGAATGCCGCCCTCTAATCACTCGTAATTGCAACTTTCGGGAGAAAATTTAGTCATGACAAAAGGCACCAATAGCTTTCTGCCTATTAGACAAAAATCCAGGAACTGTTAAAAATGTTTATTTTCAACAGTTCCTGGATTCTTGACTCAGTAAATAATCTATTTTTGTACGTTAACTGATAAAATTGTTTATTTTTTTTTTTATGTTCCCTGGGTTCTTGACTTGTTGTGCAATGTATTTTTATACAAGTGTAATAGATTCATTCAGTTTGAAAATAATTAGTTATGGGAAGCAGCAGCCAGAATTTACCTTCTGGTGGGGAAGTGTCATAACAATTCTTACATGAATATTAGGATAGGGCATATGCTTTAAGACCAAAGGCTCTTGAGGGAGAACTCTCCCTCCCCCCTCGCAGTGCCACAGATAAGAAGTAATATTTATAAAAAAAAAGAAAAAAATATTCGACTTAACTGATTTTAGTTCATTTGTATTCTTTTCTAATTTTTGGGAAAGATGGTTTGCATTCGGCACACAATTCTACGATTTAATTTATGTATAATGTTTGAGTTCTTTGTTTATTAGTCACTAGCTGTATCCGCACGGTGATGCTTGTGCTAAGAATTTAAAGGATTTCCTTTGAATAAATGAAAATCCCCCATACCCGCGCACAGCGTTGAAATTTAAAATATTTCTCTTAAGAAAAAAAAAACATTAAACTACATTAATAGTTGGTTCAAAATATCAAATAATCCACTAATGCCATTGGTTATTACCTATCTCGCCAAGCGACCAAGCTACCGAAACAGAGCCGATGAGCGAGTGAAGCGAACTCCAATCAATTAGCAATTACATCTTAATGAAAACGTTTAAAAAGGAACCTCGCTCTCTCCATTTTCCTTCGTGGAAAATGAACGTAACTAAAAACACATTTTTCCTAGAATAGTAGGAAAAACCCTTTAAATCGTGCAAAAAGAAATTTACTCAAATACGCAACACAATTTACATAAAATTATCATTCCGCTCCACCTAGAAAAAATTTAGTTTTAAATTAAAATCCGCATTACAAATCAAAAGGAATATCTTGCTCTCCGTGGGAAAAAAGAATTTAACTCAAATCAGGATCAGTTAAAAACCGTTTTTTTTTTTGGAGGGGGAGGGAGCAAAAAAATGTTTAAATCAAAAATAATTTATGTTTATATTTGTACCTAATTTCTTCATAGTTAATGAACCAATTAAGAATGAAATCTTGTAATTTAATTTCCTCATACGTAAAGCGTTCATCAAGGGAATATTGTTTAAAAATCTTTGACTATTAAACTACAATACGTAAATTGACCTCGGCATAAATAATCAATGAAATAATGTGCTGTGATAGTTCAGGTATTACTAATCATAAACAACGAAGAATAAAATCTAGTAAATTGATTCCCTCATACTTATAGCTTTCTACGCTAAAGAAATAAGTAAAAGTAAAATGGAAATCATGTTTTCTTAAACATGGAAAGTATTTCTCAATATCTATAAATGAATGACAAGTCTGATATACGTTGTACAGCTTTAAAAATCCAAGGATGAACGCACATTTTGTTTAAAGATTTAAAAAAGGCTGCAGATCATGTAATAATTTGCCTGATATAATATCAGTGAGAAAACTTTTAAAATAGGGTCACATAGGTTAAAAAAAAATCATTTGTTTCCCATTGTAGACATTATTTCTCATAATTTAATGCGTTTAGAAATACTATTTTTTTAACAAAAAAAAAAAAAAAAACCCTTAATTAAAAGCCTCAATTAAAAAAGACCCAATCCTAATGTATTCCTAATTTTTGACAGTACAAACTTAAATGAAAATATTCTGTTAACACATTTCAATAATGAAGGCTGTCATAAAAATCAATGTTTGGTTCTTCCACCATTCATACAGGGACTACTTTTTATTATATTAGAATCAAAAAAGTTCTTTTAAAGATGAAAATTTTCGCATTAACTTTTATTGTGAGAGTACACAGTCACATAGATATTTTCTGTTTTCAAAATTTTATAGGGGAAAAAAGGGCACATGCGAGCACGAGGCACATGCGAACATGGTATTACAACAATTCTCAAGTAATAGTAGTACCAGCCCTACTTCTTCACCAAACTTTCAGAGCAAGGAGCCAGTTTATGTTTCTGTGACCACAGCTTTGTTTTAGCGAATGCTGATGTACTTTTATTACTGTCTTCTTCGTGTAAAAACATGTTTTAAACTACTTAATAAGATAAATTTAGTTATTGCAAACCATTATACAAACATTCACGTATATTTATGCCAATTTTTTTTAAATTAAATTAAAAATTATTTATTTCTGAAAATTAGTTCTAAAGTAGATAACGGGGCACTTGTGAACACAACATATAGGGGCACATGGGAACAGTTCCAATATCCTCACCGCAATATAAATATTAGTGTAGGCTTATTTTTAGTGATAAAATAGATGTAAAGATTTATAACTTATTTCACTGCAATCAATTTGTAAATTTATTGTTATTTATTATTACATAATTATTAATTATTTATTTTATTATTTTTTATTTCTTTTTAATTCTTTAATTATTAAATAGGTGGTCAAAAATTTACTGTTATATAATGTTTGCAAGGAAAATAAAAATAAAATATTTTCCTTCAACTAAAAACTGAAGTTTAGAATAATTTTAAAATTCATCATCATATCCTGTATGAAGATTAAATGCACTATACAAGAATAAACTTTACAAAATAAAATATTCTTTGTATTGTTTAGTCTTCTAAGCTTTTTTCTTGTTGATCCAGTGATTAAAACATGCTATGAAACTTTAAAATTTGACAGTGAGCAGAGTTATATAATTCAGAAAAAATATTTTCTTAATGACAGTTATTGTACAATTCAAACAGACACAGTATAGGTTACAGACCCTTGAATGTAATTGGTATACACGTGTATGCTTCATTATAACAAGTTTTTCGTTGAAATATGATGCTACTCCTGCGTTTTTCAATCGTGTTGACACGTGCTCCAAGATTGTTCACATGTGCCCCCATATAGGGGCATATGTTAACAATTAAAGACATTTTTTAAAAATTCCATAAAGCAAAGAAATATTTTTATAAAAAATCTGAAAAAAGTCCATGCCACATAGAAAAGACTATTCAGTCATGGGGACCTTTTTCCTACGAGAAATTGATAATATTATCTGAGAAATTAAGAAATAAAAAAAAAATGTTCACATGTGCCCCCTTTTCCCCTGCATCTTTCTTTTTCTTGCTATGCATCGTCTATTGGGGATGACCACAGTGTGCAGGTATTAGTCGTTGTATGCCTACTGTAAGTGCTCCGGGACTTTTTTTATACATTTTTTCTCCTGTCATTCAAATATTCTAGAGTTAAGATTTATATGCACTATGCATCGATTGTCTTCAATGGTACATAGTCTATCACAATATATCTTATGTAGTCTAGCAAATTAGGTAGTAAATGGAATCTTGGTTAAAATATGCTTTTTGGACTATTTTGAAATGAAAAAGACGGAACAATAATAATAATTGGAAAAAATTTAAAAAAAAAAAACTTAGACTTTTTCTTCGTATAATTTTAGGAAAACCAATTTGGTCTGTCTTGTATATTCATCCACTATAATATTAAAATCTGTTCGCGTCTGTCTGTCTGTCTGAAGATCTATCTTCTCGAGAACCGCTGCGAATCGAGAGTCAAATGAGGTACCGATCAATTCGAAATTTTCCAAAGAAAACAATAGGACCACTCTCGTAATTGTGCGACTTTAATTAGTGGAGATATTAATTAAAACGTTAATTAACATAACGTTATTCAGGAATTTTTATTTCTTTCCTGTTGCCATTTTGCATATTGGTAAGCAAGTAAAATTCTAATCATTCTTTTAAAAGAGATTTTTTGGCTGCTATCCAAATCTTAAAACAACGTTTCCATCTAGAATTTTTATTTTAAATTAGTTTAAAATTGGTTGCACTATTCGGACATAGTCTTTATTTTATCGTCTGTCTTTTTTTTTAATTTTTACATTCAACGTTCTTAACTTTTTTCAGCACAGGAAAGTTGTTTCTTTAGCTATCTTTATTGATTGTAGTGTAAGTTTATCATTCGCCGGCTTCATATTTTGGTACATTTAGGAGATGTGACTAATTATGTTTATTTTGTTGGACTTTTTCCCGTCACATGGGTGAGTTTTCGAATTGTAATAACTCTCTTTTTCCTTCCTGTTTCTATTTTTGAAATACAGTTTGTATCGTTAAAAGAACATGTTAAATTAAGATTGTTTGGATTTCTTTAAGTGAAACAGAGTTGAACAAAAATATTGTTTTTAAGGATTTTAACTAAAGCTTAATTTGAATCTGATGACTTGGTATTAAATTAATGCTGATTGGTATTTATAAAGTCTTGGTGCTTTAGTTTCACGTAAGCAGCCAAAAAGTATGTGTCATTTTATGTAAAAAGCTGACCTTAATTGTCTATACAAATGTTTCAGGTATAGTCTATCAGATTTCATTCAGTTTAAAGTGAGCACAGATTATAATTGATAATGCATATATTTTCATCTTTTGTGCTAACTGAAAATGCTCATAACTTGCATTATTGATAACTATGATTAACTTTAAAGAGATTTTTGCCAAAAATATGCTCTACTGGTGTTTTGCAAACCTTGCATTACGCGTATTTATTTACTCCTTAGCGCTTTAGAAACTGATGTCAGAGTAATACAAAAACATCAATTGGACATCTCTTTCATTTTTTAAGTAGCCCGTGCAACGCCGGGCACGCAGCTAGTGTATCTATTAAAAAGAGCTGCATTGATGAGAAAGATTGCACTGGTTTTAAAAAAGAAATAATATTTATTAAGCTTGCATCACCTTAAAAAATATTTATAAGTTTCGACATTTTTCAATCTATAATTTATCTTTAAAGTTTTGCTGGTGATTTTGCATTAATTAGACGTTTGCTTGTTCATTCATTTAAATCACTTACTTAATCGTTAATTAATTTATATTTCTTCATTCATTAATTCAGTTATTTATTCATTTATTTACTTATTTTCTTGTTCATTTACTATTTTAGTCAATCATTTATTTTAATTTATTTTCTCATGTATTAATTAATTAACGCATTATTTTGTTTTTTGTTCTAATTGCTTATTGATTTATTCATTCATTCCTTTGATGAATGAAAAGTATTTTTTAAAATTAAATAGAACTATTTAATGAGAAAAATATTTTATTTTTCACTTTGCTTCATACATTGGAAAAAAGTAAAATTTCCCTTTTTTTTTAAATTTTAAAAATTTACTGCCATAGTGTAAAATAATATTTCAATGCTGGTTTTATTATAAAATATTTACATTACATTATACACACACAAACAAATTTTACAATTTGTTTAATTTGAAAAAGGTAAGTATCTTAATTACTTCACTTTGCCCCACATTTCCCTACATTATTAAATCATTTAAAATTTATTCTATCTTTTGAGATGTTGCCATCTTCTAAAGCTATATATATAACGGTATCTTCGACCTAGTTTAGAAAAGAAGTGCTTCCTTCAGCAAGGAACATGACGGACGTTCCATTTACTTCTTTTCTTAAGTACAAATTAAAATCGAGTTTATTCAAGTTTCCAAATAAATGAGGGAGGAAAAAACTGCACTTCATCAACTCATGAGATTAGCTCACTAGCGCAGTCAGAATTCATCTTTTGGGGAAAGTTTTAGTCAAAACATTCTTATCTATATACTAGCTGTGTTGTCCGGCGTTGCACGGTCTACCTCGGAAATAAAATGTTAAAACTAAGAGGTCCTTGGGCATTCACCCTCCAACTCCCTCCCCCTTACTTTGCCTTCTTCCGCTAATTGAAAAAGAAAAAAAAATCCATCAATAAGGCTGAAAAGACTACATGAGATGAAATTTTTTCAAACAGTTATGTAAATAATTGCATAACAGAATTACTGCTAATTATTTAGGTTTTGAGCTAAGATGAACTAAGTTACCAAGATTGAGTTAAGCCTTTATATTATTTGATAATTCCTATCAATTAGAAAAAAAGAAAAGAAAAAAATTAGTTTCTTTTGTGTTTTTACAAGTTGTCATACATTGTAACCATTACATTTCACTATATAAGATCTTTTATTTCAAAAGTTGAGCATTTTCGCACGAAAGTTCAAACTTCAACTGACTGTTTAAAAAATAAGTGGAGGCGTTTAAAAAATAATAATAATTGTTTTTTGAAAGTTTATGGAGGATTTTGTAGCTGTTTTGGCAGTTAAATAGTACATTATGTTATTAAACTTAAACGCAATTTAATTTTCTTAGGAACAACACTAGAGCGTTCTGCTTATTATTATTATTTTATAGTCCTTAATTTATTCTCCTTCTCCATCTACTGTATCTTTGTAAATTAACGAGTCTTCTTTTATTCACTATGAAGAAAACGAGCAATTTCCTTGCATTAAGAATTTTGAATGTCAGTTTTGCATTATAAAGTGATATGTGAATGAAATTAATTTTGTATAGATCCATTTAGTTACTGCTGGTTCTTCTATTTTTAATTTTGACATTTTTCTAGCAGAGGACGTTTGATAAAATGACAAAATTGCTCGCGGAAGGCTGCTAATAATACAAGTTTTCATCCTTTTTTTTTCTTTCCGTGAGTTGCTGATGATTGAAATTGTGTGGCTTTTCCGTTATCCGGCTGTTTTTTTTTTTTTTTTTTTTTTTTTTTTGCAATTAGTCTCAGCAAAAGGCGACTACGCTCAAAAAGAAAAGTCACGCCCACAAGGCGACACATAATTGCATTCCTAACTTCATTACTATCGATGAACATAATATTGTTAAATGATTTTTATAATCTTCCGCAAAGTGACATTATCTCGTTATTTGTCTGGTTTTTATTGTTTAAAGAGCCTGACTGGACTTCACTGTACTCATGCACTTGAGGCGACCCAAGCGAGTGCCCAAGCAGCTGTAATGTCCAACTGTCTTCACATTATTACTTTTGCTTTATAATATTTGTTTATAGTATATCTCCGTTTTCTGAGTAAAGCGTGTTAATTCTAGGAATTGTCATGTTGAATAGAACATTTTTATGCAGCAAAAACAAACCTGTAATAATAAGCAACTCGTTAAGAAAACAAAAATAATGGCTGAAACTGATCTCGAAAATATGCAGCGTTAAAAAATACTACAACCACCAAGTTCAGAGTTTTTAAAAGCAAATACTGCATTTAATTTAACAGTTCATTTATTAATGAATTCAATTCCTCGTTCATTAGCAGAAAAATATTCCATAACAGAATCGAAAAACGTGTTGGTTGAGTTGTTTTTAAAAGAACGGACGTATTTCTAATAACAATACTCGTAGTTAAAGCATAAGTAAACAGCGGGAGGGAGGGGAACACATGTGACGCCGACTCTGAGATTGAAATTTTTATCGGCGAACCAGTTTAGACGGGTCAAAAAATCCATTTTTTTAATGTCATAAATTGTTAGTAGAACTATTTAAAAATCGGCGTGGTGCTTTAAGGGGGGAAATCAGTTTATAGAGTCAAAAAATCCATTTCTTTTAATGTCATAAAATGTTAATAGAACTATTCAAGAATATGTTGCCAAAATTTCAACTCAAAATTCCGTTTAGTCCAAATGCAATGAGCACTTAAAAAACTGAAGATTCGAAAATGCTCATTTTTTTTAATCGCGTTTTTCTCGAAACGACTTTTTTTTTTTCAAATGGTGTGCATTCTAGCACAAAACGTTATAGGCCAATCGTTCTGAAATTTTTTGTGTACATATTCTTTATTCAATTACACTCTATATGAAGTTAATTCTGGGATGATATTATTATTAAAAAATTTTGTTAATGCGAAAAAGGTGAACAAAAATGGTAGAAAAACGTGAATTTTGTGATTAAACACCTCAAAAGCTTGAATTTTTTAATTTTTACAGCCAGAATTAGGTTCATATTTTGAGGAAATATGTTGTTAACGATAAAAATAATTGTGATAATTACAGATAAAAATTGCAACTTCAGAAACGCAGATCAACTCCAAGCTCTGATGGCGACCATCCATGGACATCAGTTTCTAACTCTTCTACTTCTGACAGGAATGACTTGAAAAAATTAAAAAGTGTACTTCAAAATATGAATAAATGTCCTTCAAGTTTGAGAAAATTCTGTTTATTCCTTCCTTGTTGAAAAATTCACGAAAAACACCAAAACTTCTGCCTCCTAAACTGGTTTCTCCCCTTAAAAGCCTTTACTCTCATTCGGAAAGAGCGTTTGCGCTACCACTTATAGGGGTGGGAAACCCTTCTAAAATATTTGCATGTTAAGAACAAAGATCAGCATTCTGCGACAGAAAACAGCTATCGACCATCTTGAAATAATAAATACTCCATCGACCAAAAGCCATCGCCTATTACCATCGTGAAGACAAAAACATTCGTCATCAAAATGACAACAGCAAGCTGTAGCACGGTTAAAAAGACCAAATAATTTTTTCTGAAAGTTATGAAAAATTTAAAACAAATCTCAGTTCAAAAAACTTCATCTTTTGTCAAAAGATTGTTTAAAATTTTTCGAAATTCAAAAAACGCGAAAACAAAAAAAAGCCAAGACGACAGACAATTTTTTTTTCAAGACAGCTGATTTAAAAAAAACGCCAAATTTCTCGAATTCGTCTCAAAAAGGCAATCTGACAACCCTGCTTCACCATGCGGGGAACTGCTTGCTTGGTTTCCAGTCTGAAGAAGAGCCAACATAGGTCTCTTATCATTGGATGGGAGCGACGGCTTCATGGTGTTGTCAGGGCAACACCCCTTCATTTCTTGCCGTGCATGGGCTACAGTGTGGATTTCACTTTCCTTTCCTGAGAATACGTTTTTCCGGGAAATTGCCATTTGAGCGACTAATAAATATTTTCTTTGACTTATTTTCAGTGAAAATCAAGCTTTAAAAAAACTTATAATTCATACTTCCTGTCCTTTATAAGCATACAGATGAGAAACGAAAATTTGTTGTTGAAGTGCCCAAGCTCTGCTTGGTTTGCTTAGGCGAACCGCACGGCACTGTAACCAAATACAGTGAAACCTGTGTAAGTTGAACACCTGCGGTGCACTATTAGTGGTCAACTTAAACAGGTGGTCAGCTTACAGAGGTTGATTTATATGGTAAGGGCTAATTTCGTGCCTGAAAAAAGCGATCAACTTAGACAGGTGGTCAACTTACAAGGGTGGTCAACTTTACAGGTTTTACTGTACGCGTAATGGAGCAAAACACGAGTGAAAAAAAATAAATTTCATATAGTAGTGAAGCAAAATTACAAATCCTCACGATATAAATATTTTTAAGTTTTAATGAAAATTTAGCAGGAAATTAGCATATAATTAATAACAATTTATAAAAATTCAATTTATTAGATTATGTTAAAGAATCCACTCTTGTGAGCGAAGAGAAATAAAGTTCGATGGTGTGCGGGTGCCATCAAAACTTCTTGAAAAGCACAACAGTCTTATGCAGGCAAGGGATGACTCGCTGACTCTCTTCCAGTCGACTCTATTAGTTTGGGGTTATTTTCAACATCGTCTAACTATTGTGTAGGTGGTCGTCCACTACGTCTAATCTAGGGATTCTCAAATGTTTAGACGTTGCGACCCCCTTTTTAGACTAAGTATTTTGGTGACCCCCCCTAAAATTTTAACTCTGCAAACCCACAAACAATAATTAAATACTACGCAAATGATTTAGTTTTATCATAAGAAACACAAGTAACTAGTAAAATAAATATGAATTTCTGTCTATTGAATTATTTTTTAATAAGAAACTACAGTGAAACCTGTGCAAGTTGACCACTTGCTAAGCACTACTTTAGTGGTCAACTTAAACAGGTGGTCAACTTACAAAGGGTGATTTATATGACAAGGACTAATTCCGTGCCTGAAAAAAGCGGTCAACTTACAAGGGTGGTCAACTTCACAGGTTTTACTATAGTAGACTTTACAGATTTTATAATCTTGCAGTAATTTTATGACAGTTTTGTGAGCAAGCCTTTTCTTCCACACCTCAGGACCCCCCCCCCCTGGACGCATCCCGTGACAACCCCTGGTCTCATGACCCCCCTTTGAGTCGCGACCCACCGTTTGAGAATCCCTGGTCTAATTCCTTCAATTTTCGGGAAAAAAATTGGCCCAGCAACCTAATATGTGATGCTTTTATAATTATCACAATATGAGTTCCACCAAATTTGCCGTATTTTCTGCAAATTTCAAGGTTGTACAGAATTTTAGACTCATTAATCTCCTGAATTGGTCCAAAAGTTTCCTTTAAGATTTTTCTTTCAAAAATGAGCAACTTTTGTTTGATTGCTGTATTTAAGGTTCAACATTCACTGCCATACAGTACAATATTAAAGTTTCATACATGTTCAACTTAGTGTTCACAGAAACAAATTTAGATTCGAAATCGTTTCTAAGGTCATAAAACTTCTATTAAAACTAGGAAAATAGAAATATTTGACGTTAAGATTGGTAATGGGATGGTTTCCTTCAGTCAAAAGTACTACTTTTAGTCATTGAAATGGATAGAATGAGCAAAAAAAAAAAAAAAAAACTTGGACCAGAAAATAATTTTATTTTTCCAACAGTTTTTTTTAAATGTACTTTTTAAAATGTCCGATTTTTCGAACAAGGTGTGGTCTTGATGACGTCACAAATGATGCACTTTGTGCCGCATCTTTCTACTACGTTTCCACTGTATGATAATCAAGCAGCGAATTAAATATTGCAATCTACGCTTGTTATCAATCATATCGTTGCCAATAAACGTGAGTAAAGATGCAAATTAAATATTTTTCACTGTGAATGGCAACACTGAATGGCATTTCATCATTTGTGATGTCATCGGCAGAAGCCGTAAACAATGAAAGCGCTCCGATTTAAGTAATTTTTTAAAAATATTAAACGTAGACAAATTATTTAAAAAATGGTCAGATCCTATGTTTTTAAGCATGCTCTTTCAGAAAAAAATACTTTTAAAATTTTGGAAACGATGCCATTGGAAATTGTATGTGATTAGTTACAGAGCAATTACAGAGTGAAACTTGTGCAACCAGTTCAAAACCTTGAAGTTTTATTTGTTCTCTTCTGCGGATCATTATTATCTCAAAACCTTTCATTGGCGAGAGAGAATTTTACTTCTTTGGCATGCAGACATAAGAATGTTAAGAGTTTTTTTAGGTACTTGAAGGTAAAACCTTTGGAAATGTTTTTTAAAAAAGGGTAACATCAATGAAAACAAGGAAGTTTGAAGCTTGCCAAAGTTCTGAACTGAAAGGCAGTTTTAATTTTAGCAAACTTTATTCGAAAGAGCTCTTGATGTAAAGAATAGCAAAATGGAATCTTTCAAATTGGTAATTTTGAGGGAATAATTATTATTAATTTTTTAACATTATCACTTGCGGAAGAAATTCAAATCTGTTTGACAAAAAGACAAATAACACGAAAAAAAATCATCCCATAATCGAAATATTGTAAAACTGAAGTGCTGATATTCGAAATATATTTTAGGTGTTGGTGTTTGAGAACTATAAAAAAGGTTCGTGATTAAAACCGAAATGTATTTTTACGGAAGTATAATATAGACGATTTTTAGAGTTTATTCACTTTTAAGTCGACTCTACCTGCCTTCATCCTAAATGCATCGATATAAATATTTTCTTTTTTATTCAAGGCAGATTTTTTTTTCAAGGTTGCTTTTTGCTAAATTTATGCTAATAATTACTTTTTAAAAGAAAATTGGTTAGTGATGAGGATTTTCAAAACAGCGATCATCATGACCTAGAGGTTAAGCAAAAAATTGAGAAAATGCTGGACTTTTGCTAGAATATTTCGAAGTCTTATCAAGAAAATTAACAAAAAACGATTTTGTATACCGAAATCGACCTCCTGGTATCTAATTAATAGTCTCCAAATTGGCTAAGACTGCAAATTATGTCAAACATACCTTTTTAATATTTTAAGCTGATTTCTAGAAACAAAATATGCCTCGGTCATCTAAAGAAAAAGATGCGTAAAAAATAAATAAACGAACAAAAAAAAAAGTATTGACGTATTTAAAAAAAAAAGCAGCTAATATATTTTTTCTGTTAAAAAAAAAAAAAAAATCTTTAATCGTTTTCGAAAAGGAAAGAAAAGAAAAAAAAAAGAATAAAAAATAATAAGCTCATTAAACAAAATAAAAAGAAAACTTAAAGAAATTATTTTCATCATCCTCAAAAAAAAAAAAAAAAAAAAAAAAAAAAAAAAAAAAAAAACCTGCCGAAAACAGAATACATAAATTAAAACGTTAGGGTGAAAATAAAAACAAATCGTATCAATAATAATTATTTCATAGTAAAAACGAGGAATGCGGTTTCAGAGGCGATCTGATTTTGGGGTAAATGAGTCAGAGTCGGGAGTCAAAGGTTTTAAAATCAAAGACTTGGAGTCAGAGTCGGTCATTTTCGTTCTAAGTCAGTAACTCTGCCAATGTTTGCGGAATCAGAATCAGTCTTATTTTGAAATAAAAGAGACGGAGCTGGAGTAGACGACTGTAAAATTCCAAGAATCGAAGTCAATCATTTTCCCTCTCTGCCTTAATTTTTGCCAAAGCTAAGGAGTTAGTCAGAGTTCAAATAATTTTGCGATACAAGAGTCGGAGTCGGAGTCGATGGCCCTAAAAATCTAGGAGTAGGAGTCGGGAATTGGTTATCAAGAGCTTTTTCCAACAATTTTTGTTTGAAGCAAATCTAAATTTAAGTTCGGGATCTACAGTTTTCTTGTAGGCGCTAATGTTAAGGGGTTTGAAATGTTCAAAATTGAAAGAAGAAGACTGAAGAATTTTTTCCAACAAAGTTTATTTGCAGTAAATTTGTCTCTAAGTGCGGGATTTATATTTGCCTTAAATTTCCCCGTACGCCCCATTGTTAAGTTTTTTTGAACTGTTCAGAATTAAACGAAAAATTATTCAAATCAAAAAGTGAAATATGTTACTTAAGTGTCCTCGCCGAGACCTTTCGAACAAAAAAAGTTCGTTTGAATCGAACTATTCACTCAAAATTCATTAGGGGGGAGGGCGTCAAACAGACAAATTTTACCCATCGCAATACCCTATTTCCAAATTTTATTTTTTTGATACTTATTTAATTATTTCATTTATTAACTTTTTTTGTGTTTAGTTTTAGCGATGTTTTTAAGATGCATTAAGCCTTCTTTCATGCTTTTTACTTTTTCTTTGACTGGTACTCAGAAAGTTGGTTACAAAAGCCCAAAAGTAACTAAAATAAAACAGTAAATTGTGGCAGATTTTATCACAGTTTCAGTGAGATGACATCTGCTTCCAGCTCGGTTATTGTATATTCCTGACCGATGAGTCTATAAAAAGGACGAAATTGATCGCCTAACCGGGACCTCTCTCTGGATGGCCTAACCGAGCTGTCGGTATATCGCATGTAATAAAATGTGAGTTTGGGTTGTTATCCATATCATTACTTACTTTTTAATTACGCATTCAGTTTAAATTGTCGATCGCGATTAAAAGTTCTAACTTCTCGAGGCAATGAGAAACTTCATCACCTCCATCCATAGTGTGAACCCGGAAACATTAAAAGCAACGCAAGTATCGCACATACGGAGTGAAGCAAGGGAAGGTTGTTTTTTCTGCGTCGACACTACATTAGCAAAGAAACAACTTTTACGGAGTGCTTCCTTTTAAATTGAGAAACAATATAGGGGAAACACGGGCAACGTGAATACCTTAAGCTTTTCTTGATTACTGCCGTTTAGTTATAGCTGGGGAACTTGAAACAGATGTTTATAATCAGTCTTCATTTAATGAACTTACGTAATGCAATGACAGTTGTCAATATTAATTAAACTATTAGATATAAGGCCAGTTTTCAACAATGGCATGAATATCCACTTTGCCCCACACCTCGGGTAAAGTGGATTCAATACTAGGGCAAAGCGAACTACAGCATTATTTGTCATTAAACTAAACATTAAAAATAAAATAACCATCGAAAACTAAAGGAAAATGTTAAACAAACATTTTTTTTTGCTACAATGCTAATAATTGTAGTTATTACAAACAACGAAGTTGAACTTAAAAATTAAATAAGCGTCGAAAATTTAAGGAACATATTACCACCATTTTTGAAAAGATACTAATTATTGATGATTGTAATTATTATAACAAACAAAGGAATTAACCTAAAAAAAGTCAACATCAAAAATTATAGGAACATATTAAAAAAAAAAAAAACATTTTTCTGCTACAATACTAATTATTGCAGTTATCACAAAAAAAAAAAAAAAAAAAAATCATCATTTTCAAATGCTGAACATTTTTCATGAAACCACTGAGTACAAATACGACAATGTATCCAAGTTTCCATTGGCTGATCATCTTCTTCAATGTACTTTTTTTTTCATCACAGAAAATGTACCTCACATTATCAAAATTCTTTACTTTCTTCTTCTTATCCTTCTCTTTGGCAGTCCTATATTTTGTAGCAGACACTTTTGATTTACAGTCTTTTTGGTAGTAGTCTTTTTAACAGTCTTCTGAAAAGCTTCAGTCGAAACATCATCTAGCGACTTCATGACAGACCTTCGTTCTCTTTCTTGCTTTTTTCAAATTTTTGTTTCTGATCTTCCTTTACTGGAGTCCTTGTCATAAGTGTAGATCTTTGCAGCTTTCGTTTACGTGTTGTTATTTATTTAACAGGCTGAGGAATTGGTAGAAATACTGAAGGACTGAAGTAGTTCTTAGAACATCGAGGTTTGGTTGAAGCGACGGGAACATCATTATCTTGGCCATAATCTGAGCTCGAAATATATGCAAAAAGTAATATCAGCTATTTTGCTCTGATTTTAGAAACTACTAAAGCTTATATAGGTTAGTATAAATGTATGTATGTGTCTCAGTATATATATCGGGCCTGGAATTGTTCGAAAATAGGACAGGGAAACAAAAGGTTTAAAACCACTGGATTAGAAGATAATTCTGAGAAATTTATCTTTTTTTGTCTTATTTAAATAAATTTTTCAATTTGCTGTACGACATGTTAATAAAAAAAATTTATGTTTTGAAAAATGACCACGTCTTATTTATAAAAAAATTTACAACTTGATGAACTAAAATTAAAAAACATATGATGAAAATTTTGACGAAAAACGTGTATTATTGCATAAGTAAAAAGTGCATTCTGTTGCAGTTATTAAAGAAATGTTTCAATAATATGCATATATTTCATGCAATCTATTTAACATTATAAAAGAGAGGCTCAGGAAGCCACAGACTGGGATACTTGGAATTTTCGGGGCTTTAAATTAAAAACTCCGATTTTAGCCTTAATAAAGCAATTTCAGGATCATGTTTTTAATGATCGGGCAAAGGTGTAGGGGATACCTTCCCGAGATATTTGTTGAAGCTGATGTTTTGAAAATAACGTTTATGTTGTCTTTGGGTGATGTAAAAATGAGAAAACAAGGGGAGGGGGGGCTTTCTAGAAAAATAAATTAAACTTTTCGAGCGTCTTTAGTAAACTATAAGGGTAAGAGGTTCCATAAATGATCCCTTCCGAAAATGAATCAGAGGTGTAAAATTAAGAACATCTTTATGGAACTTTAGGGGATATCCAACCTTAATGTTTTAAAATTTAATTTTAAAAGTACAGTTTTATGCTGTATTTGAAGACGTTAGAGGATAGAGACTTGGAGAATTTCGCCGTAAATTAAAAAAAAATTAAAAAAAAAAACTGATATCTCAAAAACATTTCTATTCTTGACTAGCCGCCTGCGGCGACCAGCTGGTTCGCCATTCACCTTTCTATGCAAGCAACCACCTACGGCGGCTGTTTGGCTAACTTGTCATTTACCATTTTAATTCAAGTTTGCCGCCTTTGGCGGCTGTTTAAATAAATTTGGCAGCAGTATTAATCAATCCATCTCTATATTTTTCTGTTCCATTCACATTTTTACGCCAAGATTGACGCCTTCAGCGGTTATCTACCTTTACGATCTATCTCTAAAATCTCTTATCCATCTCTATTTATTTTAACCTCCCAGCTCATTTCCTAATAAAAACAAAGATCACTCAAAAAACCGCTTTTTTATTTAAGTAGAGCAAAAAAATAAAGTTATCTCCAAAATTCCCCGTAGTGTGCCAAAAGTAACATAGTAAAGTAATTGACAAAGAAAAAAAATCTCGCTGTTTTTAGTGACTTAAATGCGCACAACTATGAAATGTAACGTAATATAGATACAACAAAACGTCCAGCTTGGGGGGGGGGGGGGGAGAATGAAAAAAGAAATAAATGCAATCCCTAAATAAAACAAAAAAAAAGGAAAGAAAAAAAAAAACAAGCGCTGCCGGAAAAACACGTGGTCATCACATCATAAAATTAGAAATAAGCTATATAGTAAAAAAAAAAAAAAAAAAAAAAAAAAAAAAAAAAAAAAAAAAACATTGTTTGCGATTAAGATCCCGTCGTAAATATCGAATCGAAATCCAAGTAGTGATGTCAGAGCCATAGAAGATTGAAGAACGCTTTTTTCGACTGATGCGTGGAAAGACATAATGTGTTCAGCATTAAAAAAATGGTAAAAAAAAAAAAATATTGCGTATTTTTAAGAACTTTTTTCTTCTGAAGAGGGCAAAATGTTTTTATTATTACCAACTTAAATTTTAGAAATGAGGCTTTGATACTTCTCGTAGGATGATATTAGAAAAATATAAAACCCAGAAAAAAATGCAAAATAAAGGTTTTTTCAAAAATTTATAAAAAATACAAAAATTGCTCTATTTTCAAAATTTTTTTGTTCATCATATTTAAAATTAAATTTTCAACCCTATAGTACAAAAAATATTTGTCTGGCGCGATTGGTTCGGGGTCTGTGAGGTTAAAAGTACTAAAAAGTGCTAAAAATCACATAAAACATTAAATAACTTTTTTTCTAATTAAAATATAAAAAATCGAAGCCCGATGTGCACAACTTCAGCAAAAACTACACCTGTATACCAAATTTCATCTTTCTAGGCCTTACCGTTTTCCCGAGATGCGCGCCACACACACACACACAAACATCTTATTTTATTATATGTATAGATAATAAAAAAGAAGGGAGGAGGGGGGAGGGGGAGGGTCTCATTCTAGAAAAATATTTTCCAAGAGAATTTAGTGTATAAAAGGTGACACATATTATTTGTGTTCAACTAATAAAGTTTATAAATGTAAAAAATAGCTTTTATAAATTAAATTT
Organism: Uloborus diversus; assembly: GCF_026930045.1. Taxonomy (NCBI): domain Eukaryota; kingdom Metazoa; phylum Arthropoda; class Arachnida; order Araneae; family Uloboridae; genus Uloborus; species Uloborus diversus. The sequence goes on along the minus strand of NC_072739.1, from coordinate 113,136,931 downwards.
TTAAGGAATTTTGCAATAGAAACAACCTGCATGTAAAAACGAGGATTCTGCAATACAAATCTCCAGCAATGTGATGCAAATTTTAAAATCTATATATGTGTCAAATAAATTAACTTAAAAAATATTGAGTTTAATGACTGTTTAGTAAGAAAACTGTGAACGATTCCTGCAGATGCGTTTTAAGATTTCCTTTTATTGAAAAGAAATGAACATACTTCTATTCAAGAAAACTAAATGCTAATTAATTGATAATTCCATCTTTGCAGTGAACTTTCCCAGAGATGATTATTTATTAAAGAATTTCATTGCATTTTAATGGTTTAAAACACTTCTTACTTTCATGGTCATTGCTCATAAACCGAGTAGTAGACTGTACTGCGTAGCTAAGAAGTAGGAACGTAAACAAATAAAATTTATAGACAGTAATAAAAAAGTTTTTGTTTTTGAGGAATTTTTTTTAAATTAATTTATGTAACCATTTGTTTTTGACACATTTTTGTTCACTTTTTACATCATTGATTGGCTTCGAAAACGTAATTATGGAAATTTATATTTCAAATTTAGATGTCATTTGTGTAGTAAATATTATTTTGTACCACAATTTCCTGCTACAGTTTTTGCTCGTTTGTCATTTCGCTGTAAACTATTCAATTGATTTTGAGATGCCTTTAGATTTTAAATTTTCATAGTAATAATGCATATTAATAATCATATTCAATCAAACCCTAAACCCATCATCAAGCCTGCAGTCTCAACAAAAGTGAATTTAGTGCGTATTATTTCTCTTTATAAGCTGCTTTTATACTTGTGTAGCACGCATTCCGGGAGGACATTAGTCATCCGTAATTGCTCCGAAAAATATCCTACAAACTGTACCAAAACATGTGCCACGAAATGTTTAGTGCAAGTGTTCAAAAACCATTATTTTACACTATCCATGGAGTTTCTAAAATGCGCTAAAAAGGAAATGCATGTTCCGAACAGTTTTGAAAACTGACCGAAAAAAGTGTTCTAAAAAAGGAGACAAGTGTACTTGTTCAAAAAGTATTATGACATGTGTTCTCAAAACGGTTCTAATAACTATTACAAAAATAGTGTTCTGAAAAAGGAGACAAGTGTACGCGTGCAAAAAGTGTTTGATTATTTGCAGTGCTTCTTTTATTGTTTCAGATCTCATGGGAGTATAAGGACGGTCTTCAATGATAGCATTATCTTGAGATCTTAAAATTGAAGGACTTCCAGGTTGGGATGAAGTGACGTGTCATAGCCGGGTAAATTGAATATGGTATCCACTTTGCCCGATTTGCTTTGCCCTTCAGGTACATTTTTGAGGTTATCCCAAATTACTAAAACACCAGAGCATCTAAACTCGTCGTCTACGGATAGTTGAAAGCTACAAAATCATACCTCAAATTTTACTCATAACAAAGAACATGCCACAAATAGTGTAAAAGTTATAAACGTAACACTTACCTCTGCAAAATAATATTATTTTCCCTAAAACAAACTCTATCCGATCACTGGCGCCGCGTGACGCGAACTCGTCGCGGTTGTATGACAACGCTGCTGCCGTCCAACGAATAATTTGGGAGTCATAGGCAATATTCGCTTTTCCCGGTATTCACTTTACCCGGGTTTCTCCTAACATACTACTAATCTTGACAACTAAGGCTTGACAACTAATCGGTGACAATCCTTTTTCGGGTGATTTTTCATTCACGTGTGGAACAACTTGAAATACATTTTCCCTATAATTTCTTTTTTGTGCAAATTAATAAGGGCTGAAAGTTAAAAGTTTGTTGATTCAGTGAAAGTGCTTGATTAGTGTAACTTGCTAAGAAAAATAAATAAATAAATTAATTAATTAATAAAAATTAATTAATTAATTCATTCATTAATTAACAAAAATTAATTAATTAATTAATTAATTAATATAAATAAATAAATAAAATGAATTGATAATTACCGGAAGGAGTGCTTAGCAACTCCCCCCACCCCACGCAAGCATTTTGGAGACTTTCGAAAACCGCACCTCGGACTGGGCTAGGCTTAAAAAAAACGTATAATCTAAAGGAAAGACTAATCTTATAACGTTGTTATAAAGCCGTGACCCACCAAAATATTTTGTTAACGACACAACCGTAAGTCGTGATCTAGTTTTAGAATCATTGTACTATAATTTTCTACAAAGTTAAAAATTTATGTAACACAAGTTTGATAATATTTTTGTACAAATGGCACCGTAAAATCCACAAAAGTAGTTGATGTTTTAGTGGCTTTAAGTTTCCCCCGTGTGTTTTCCTAACAATACAATCCCAAATAGGAATTTCAGTCAAAGAACATTTAGCCACAAATATGATTCAAAAATAAGTAATAAAAAATATCGGATGATATGGTATCAAGAAAATACAAACTACGAGTACATTGTAAATCAATGAATGATAAAGAAGAATCATGAAGCGGGGTTTAACAAAGCGTAACAGGTAGAGAAAAACATCAAAAAACAAGTTTTAAAAAAAAGCTTAGCATTTTTTTTCCGTACACCAATTCAAGCACAAATATCAGAGTGGAATGTCATTTTGGGTGTTATCTCCCAGACGGATGACGACCGGGGTGGACCAACTCCCAACCGCGTACTACTGAATGAATACTGCATATACTATTCAGCATGGCTCCCTCCATAGCTTTTTAAACTGTTCCAAATTACGCTTTTTATTAAACATTTTTTTTTCTGAAAAACTTATTACTAAGTTATTTTATATTTACTTTTTTTTTCAGTTTCATTTAAAAAATAAAATTATTATTGTTTACGAACTGTACTAACTTAGTACCTTATCTCCAGTATTCATTTTTATTGTAGTTATTGCGAGAATCATTTTACAAAACAATGCAGCGTTTTCGTTCAGATTTTAAATAACTTAGAACAAAAACATCAAAATTATTTAAATAAAAAAAATGCTAAGTTTTATACTTAACAAATTTTATACGCGTCACAAAATATGAATATCTCATTTTTCCTTCTTCATTTAATAGAAACGTCACTTTTTACATCTGCTGGTGTTAAATCCCGTAAAGTTACTTCATCCCCCTCCACCAGGCTCATTTAAATAACCTGTTGCAACAAAAATCGGTAGAATATGTCATTGAAATCAAGCTTTATTGGTCATATAGATTTCACAAGAATTGTGCTTGTAGAACCCTCCCCAAAACAAAATTCAGGTTACGGCCTTTAGATTCATTAGTAACCCAACGGGGCTATATACACACACATAATGTATATATAATGTACGCGTGTGTGTGTGTGTATTCAGCATTTTTACTGGTTTCGACACATTTTAGAGTGTGGTATTGCTTGATTTAAAAATTTTAAATAACAGTGAGCTTTCCTCGAACATATATGAATTAAGAAATACTTTAAATATTCACATTAAAACGAAATTCATTTCTTGAACAGCAAAGAAAAAGAAAACTTATCAAGATTTAGTATAAAATTTCAAGTCCCTATTCATATAGATATACAGTGCAACATATTTATTTATTTATTTTTTGGAGCGTTTTTGCATGACAAGAACAGCGGTTTTAGAATGTACTTTCTAAAAAAGAATAAATATCTCGCCACTCGCATTTGAATGCTCAGGAATTTAATTTCAACCCGACTTGTTTTTGCATTTCGCGACATTCTCGATATTTTTTTTTTCTCTTTTCACCCTTTTTTCATTTTATTTCAGTTCTTCAAATATTTCCTTTTTTCACTCAATAAAAAAGAGCCATAGAAATAAAAGCAAGTACTGAAAAAAGGTGGGACGAAATACATTAAATCCAAACATTATGCATTCTAAAATTAAGAAAAAGTTAACGACTATAGCTGTTGTAATTTTAAGAACTAGTATATTTAAATAATTTTATTTGGAAAAATAAAAAACCTATTTTTACGCCAAACCAAAAGCTTTCATTGTAGAAAAATTAAAATGATTCACTCAATACATAGAAGGAAATGATGGTGTTAATCGTTTGCAATATAGTTTTCTATTTGCTTTTGAAACAAGCTCATTTGTAACTTTCCATTCCACTTTCAAGCCTTGCGATTTTACAATATTTAGAATTGATTTCTTTATTTTCTTAGTGGGAAACAGCTATAATAGTTTATTAGAAAACTAAAGATAATACTTTATCGTATTTTAACAATTCGCAACTCCAGAGCTCGAATACGCTACCTTGTGGTGATTAACAATGCTACCGAAAAAGGTAAAACATTCCATTCCACGTGTGTTTTTTTTTTGGGGGGGGGAGGGGGGGGGGGAATTACAGGCTTCAGGCAGTTTGTGGTGTAATGTGATTTCAGAAGAAACAAAAAGAAAACTTCCTACAAATATGATAAAAAAAATTACTGTCATTGACTAAGCTTTAAAGAAGAAAGCTACAAGTTACGGCATTTGTTTGTTTTACCTTTTTTATCCACCATTAGACAGTGGCTGCAGCGCCCCCTATAGTTTACTGGAGTTGCGAATAGTTATCATGATTATTTTGTTCCGTATCGTTTCAAACTATGTTTTTTTTTTCGTTGATTAGAGAAATAATTTGCAATTGAAACCGATATTTATTGTGTGAAAGAGGAATCTTGTGTAAAATATTCAATTAACAGTTTTCTTCATAAGGTTGATTTTTAAATTTAATTGATGAGTTGTACTGAATGTAAAACTATTTTTGAAATTATCCGTTCTTATTTTAATGAAAAACGTTATGCTGAGTTAGGTTATGGTTAAAAAAAAAACATTTTTGAGTCTGGAAATTTGTCTATCACTCTATTGTACAAAGCGTGCATAATAAGTAATGAGACTAATTTTTTCTGATGCTACTGTACCTCTCAAGTGCGCAAAAACTTGTTATATCGGTGGTAGGGGTTAGTGGGGAGACTCACTCCAGTCTGCAGTCGCCTGGGAGTCTTTGTTCGAGCAGCATCGTCGTTATTGTGTACCTCTGTTGCAAACGTCGGTTCCAGCTCCAAAATGCAGAAAACATTTGAGCAGCTTTACGCGATTATGTTTTGTGTGGAACTTGGTAAATTGGTCTCAGAGGCTTTACAGATGTGTAAGCAAGTGTTCGGAGATAATTGTCTTGTAAAGGCACATGTATTTCGGTGGCACAAGTGTTTCAAAGATATCCAATAGAGCGTCGAGGATGAATCTCCAGCAGGGTGTCCGTCAACCAGCAGAACGGACGCAAAAGTGGATCGTATGCATGTTGTGCTAAATTCGGACCCCCGGTTAAGTGTGAGAATGATTGCAGATGTAGTTGGCTTTGATAAAATGACGCTTCACAGCATCATCGCTGAAAACTTGAGAAATGATGGAAGCACCTGCTTCATCCTCCAAGACTTCCTGGTCAATAATGGTATCTCTATTCTTCCACAGCCCGTCTACAGCTATTATTTAGCTACAGCCGACTTCTTTCTATTCCCGAAGATGAAAACATCACTAAAAGGGCATCCCCATGGAACTCTGGAGGCCGTGAAAGTGCTGGTAAAAGACTTTTGTAGGATATTCTGGAAGCAGACTACAAAGCAGCCTCCGAAGCTTAGAAGACTCGTTGGGATAAATGTGTGCTATGACAAGGGTCTTATTTTAAAGAATTTTAGGTATGAGTAGAGATGAAAACAGTCGGAAAAAAAAAACGGAAAAAAACCTTTTTTTCCCGAAGAAGTAAATTTCCATTTCGGAAAAATTGAAAAAAAAAATGAATTTTTTCAACTTTTCAGGGTTTTAATTGAAATTTTAAGCAAAAAGTGATTAGAAATTTCTCACGCTTAAATTCTGAAGCAATTTCCTCCCCCCTCCCGTTTTATGTTAAAATACTGTCTAACATTAATGGAAGTGTTGTATGACAATAAAATTTGCATATAGATCAAAAAATGTTTAATAATACTTTTTGCAAAAAAGCTTAAACCAATAACCTTAGTGAAGAATTTATTTTCCTTCTTCATAAAACAAACAAGCATAACTTTAATCACAAAACTATGTTTCCGCTGACTGTGCGAACCAAATGTACAGGGTGCGACCAAAAAAAAAAAGGCAAGCAATTTCCCAGGAAACTCTATTAAAATCAAATAAATTAACAAAACACAAAAAATAATAACATGAGAAGACCTTTAGCAATCAATAAATTTAATTAGTTTCAAACTAGCAGCCTTTTGCAGTGATACAGAGATGCAACTGCTTATTGAAATTTTCATTCAAAGGCAGCAAATCCTTTAATCAATCCTATTCCCTATAAAGCAATTGGTTTAGAAAGTTCTAACTTATGTGTAGTTTAGGGTAGACCTTTGACTCTGAAACAGGCCATACAGTGTAATAAATGGTATTGAGGTTGAGCGAGTAGAGCGTTCATTCTAAAGATGATATCATGTCGAAAACAATGCGCCTTGCACCACTCTTCTCTTTTTGGCCATATGAATCGGTGTGGAGTTAAAGAAAAATGTGCAATCTACAATGATGAAGTGCTCTTAGGCCTACAGAAGTACAATAACTTCTAAAATGTCCTTCTGGTTCACTTTTTGATTCATTTTACGGCCCTCATCCACAAAAATTTAGAGATTTTTTGTCGCTTGTGCCGATTCGATCTCAGACCAAGCCTGACTTCGGGTTTTGGCGATATCTAACACTTTTTAAGGTGCTTGGAGTGTCTACAGACTAAATCCTATGGTTTTGGGGGATGAGAGCCGATTGAACAGTAAATCAGTGAAAGGTATCTCTTCCAGCGTGGACTTGCGGTCCGTCTCAAACGTTTCTGGCATCTTTGGAGTCACACGAATGCCTGAACTTTTGGAACTCGTAAAACTTCTGCTTGAGCTGTTTTTTTTCTTAGTCGCATTTATCGGTCACAAATTCCCATCTTACGAACGACTTCTCTCGTGGAAACATAAGGATTTCATTGAACTCACTTTTGGATGATCTGCCGACTAACTGAAATGTTCACTGTTCGGTTTTGTACACTTTCCGGGCATCGACTATCATTTCCAAACCGCTTGAAGCAGCATACCACATCAAATACTGTTTGTCGAGACAAAACAAGCAAACGAACTGTCGTTCTACTTGGTTAAACAACTTTAAAATAACAGGTCTTTTGCTTAAAAAAAACCGAAAAACAATGCATAAACTAAGAGATGTCTTGTAAATTATTTTCTAATAAAGTGAGAAACAAAAATTAATTAGGCACTCATTAAGATGAAATTACCTTTCTTCCATTCGATGATACAATTTTTGTCCGATATTTTTTTTTTTTTTTTGCCGCACCCTGTATACTGTCGTGCTAAGCAAAAAAGGGAAATGAGCAGTTGGGCTCAAGCTGAGTATTTTAAAGTGTGGCTCTTCCATATATTTGATTCAGATGCCTTATTTTTTTTAAAAAAAGAATTTTTCAAAACAATAGATCTTGATCAAATGACCCTAAAACATTTTATTTATTAAGTAAAATACGAAACAGAGAACAACTTGGTTATAATAACTCAAATTTGTTTAAAAGTGCTGGTATGACTACTTTTACTACTGTGCTTAGTACGCCCGTGTGAATAAACTGAAACTGTAGTTTAAGTTTTGGTTCAGCTTAAGAAACACCAATTTAATTTTGATTTGGTTTGAGACTGGATTGGAAAAAATAAAAACTCAATAAATAGCCTTCATTTTCAGACAATAAAGTTACATTGTATTATTTTCTTTCAAAAAAAAAAAAAAAGTTTGAAAGTCGAAAATTTCAATTAATACTTCAAGTTTTAAAGGCAATTTAAAATAGAAAATTTAATTGTTACGATTAGACTCACATTACTCAATATTATTGGTTGAATGAGGACTTGACCTTATTTCTGGTGTTTAATCATGAAAGCTCTCAGTTATAAAACAAAAAGTTTTTTTTTAATTCTAATTAATCTTACCTTTATGTGTATTTGTCAAGCAGATGTGTGGATAGCATATATTTCTTAATGCTTACCCCTTTATCTGTTCCAAAAAAACACAGAGCTATTAAGAAACCCCTAATTTTATTCATAAGAATATCAAATTTTCCATTTTTTTCCAATTTTTCTCGAAAAAAATCGGTAAAAAAACCGGTTTTTTTCTACCACTTCAAAATTTCCGGAAATTTTACATCTCTAGGTATGAGTATTAATATGTGCAATTAATTTTAAGAACACAGCTCAGTCTTATTACTTTTTATACAGACTTTGTAGAACCGTATTGTATCCTCATATATATAATGGCCGATGATCAATAGCCCGCGAGTTTCAACAGTGAAACTCGCGCCACGGGCATGATAATATGTTTTGGTAATGTTTAACATGCAGGGAAAGGTTTAATTGTGACAAAGCTGAACTCGATCCGGTAATTTAACTGTTTTACTGGTAAAACTGCGTCATTTCAGGGGGATGAAGAAATGAAAAAATGGTCAACAATGAACACTATCTACTGGAGTTTAGGGGTTAATCCACTAAAGTTAGGGTTAAAATTTCAACCATCAAAATATCATCAAACAGACAATGGCTCCGTTCAAATGTAGAAACAATTTTCACCCGTCATACCATGACGAGCGATTTTCTAGTTTAAAAGAAATGTCATAACAGCAATTCAGTCTGTGAAATGTTTTATTAATCCATATTTTTTGTAACAACTTAACCAACCATGGGGCGTGTTCCCACACAGGAAGGGGTAAGTTGTTACATTAAATATTCTAACAGAAATAAAGTTTAGAATTTGTTGATGTAAGATAATGTGGGGCAAAGTGAATAGTTTAGGTAACTTACCTTTTTTTAAAATGAACAAATTGGAAATTTGCTTTGAAAATTACAGTACATAAAAAAGAAAAATGCATTTTATAATAAAGCTTGCATTGAAACCTTATTTTTTTTAATTTTTGTCAATAAATTTGTACCTTAAAAAAGGAAAACATTCACTTTCTTTTCTCATATTGTAAAGTGAAAAATAAATATTTTTCTAATGAAGTATTTGGTTATCAAAAAAGTTTTGGTGAAATGAATGAGAAAATGAAAAAATGAATGCATATCTCATTAAAATCATTCACCAAATCAACTTCAAATGCCTGATCAACACTTAAAATCATCCGCTAAATAAATATAGGGTCAAAAATAAACATTAAAAGTTCCATTACATTTAAAATTAGAAAAATAAGTGCAAACATTGCGACGATGCATATTTTTTTTTAGTTTTCATCAACATAGAAAGTAAAGAGTTTGCCAAGAAATGGGACGTACCTCTTTCGGAAAAGTACCAAATTCAGTCATCAGAAACCGTTAAAGGTTCCATTTAAACATTTAAAGTTCTCCAGATAAATAATACAAGTCGTTAAGTAACATCAAAATATTCGGAAAGATTTCGATGATTACGAGTCTTGACAATTTCTTCAACTGTCGCTAAATCCTTCGGTGCTAAGGACAAAGAGCTCTAATGTGTTTCGGATAGAACGTAGCCTAAAAAGAGCAAGAGCTCATGATCGCCAGATCTACGTCACAGTATTAAAGCCCAAAATTTTTCTGCGTAAGCACATCACAGCAGGTAAGAAAAGTTCGCTATTATTTAAGCTGAGTCGCGCAGACTTTGGCAGGAAACAGGCAGCAAAAGATGAGTCAAAAACTAAACATCATTGAGTCATTCCATGTCAAGTGGCCTTGTCGTCTCCACCCCGACCATCTTCGACATGAACGAAATTTTATAGAGGGGCAGGCATGCCTTTGAAACAATCTATACAAATTTTCAGGTTTCAAGATCCAAATCAAAAGGATCTGGGAGCAATAAATAAAAAGGGCAGCAAAATGGCGGATCAGCTTTAAGAAACGAATTGCCATGTTTAGGCCGATCCAACATTGGAGCCCATTTTTTCCCCTTCTTTCTGAAGTATCCTAGATCCTTATGATTTGTGTCTTGGAAGCTGAGAATTTGTACAGGTTAGTTTCAAAATCATGTCTGCACCCCTCTAAAACGTCCCTCCAAATTGAAAATGGTTGAATGGGGACCACCAGGTTACGTGACATGGAATTAATCTATGATACTTCGTTTTTGCTGCAATTTTAAGCACCTTTGCTAGTAACCTGTTTCCTTCCAAAGCCTGCGCGACTCAGCTTAAATAATAGCGAACCTTTCTTACCTGCTGTGATGTAAGGCCCTCATATATGCGAGCAGACGCATCAGCTAAAGATTTGCCATTTTGGATCGGAGCGCGTGTTTGAGCGTCTTTCTGGCGAGTTATTGCGTTTGGTGATTGTTCACTGTGAGCAATTATTAGCGGCACGTGAATTGCTTATTAAATAAAATATTATTTTCGGCAAATTTGGTGAAGTCTGAAACTTTGTAGCAACCCCCACAGTACAACAATGAAAAATCCGATCCAAAATGGCTACACTTAAGATGATGTGTCGGCCTATTTATATGGCGACTCTACTGTGATGTAGAGCCGCTTAAACGTTATTTTCAAAACATCAGCTTCAACAAATACCTCGGGAAGGTATCCTGCCCAAACATTAAAAACATGGCCTAAAATTGCATTATTAAAGCTAAAATCGGAGTTTTTAATTTAAAGCCCTGAAAATTCCAAGTATCCCAGTCTGTGCCCCCCCCCCCCCCTCCAGCCTCTCTTTTATAATGTTAAATAGATTGCATGAAATATATGTATATTATTGAAACATTTCTTTAATAACTGCAACAGAATGTACTTTTTACTTATCCAATAATTACACATTTTTCGTCAAAATTTTCATCATAGGTTTTGTAAATTTGAGTTCATCAAGTTGTAATTTCTTTAATAAATAAGAGGTGGTAATTTTTTAAAATATAAAATTTTTTATTAACATGTCGAACAGCAAATTTAAAAATTGATTTAAATATGACAAAAAAATATAAATTTCTCAGAATTATCTTCTAACCCAGTGGTTTTAAACCTTTTGTTTCCCTGTCCTATTTTCAAACAATTCCAGGCCCGATATATATACTGAGACTCATACATACATTTATACAAGCCTATATAAGCTTCAGTAGTTTCTGAAATCAGACCAAGATAGCTGATATAACTTTTTGCATATATTTCGAGCTCAGATTATAGAAAATCAAACATCATTTTTTTTTTTTTTTTGCTTTATTACGCATTTCTGTTAAATTTCAATTGTGAGACTCAATTTCATAAATTTATAAAGTGTAACAAATAATAATAAAAGTTAGGGATCCTTTTTCCTAGATGGCCAAACATCAGAATTACAATTGTATCGTTTTTAAATTTAGTGATTTTGGTTTTTCTATAACTTAAACAGTATTATGAATAAAAGTTTATTTAAAACACAATGTGAAAACTCAGTGATGTACAAGTGCTTAATGTACAAATGCTAACGCATAATGTACACAAAATATGGAGCTCAACGGTATGCAAGTGCTAAATTAATTTTCAGATGCTTAAGCATAATGTAATGAATAGTAATGGAAATAAGTAACTTGCATTAAAAATACTCCAAACCAGACCAAAACAGTTACAGATGAAAATTCTGAAATCGATATCAATGTTTACTAATACTTTCTGCGTAATTTCGCAGAATTTGGAACACGTGATGAAACACGTTACCATTTCGTAGCACAAGGTTCTTTCAAATAAGTTTATGAGTGAGGAGGTGGAAAAAATGTAACAAAATTTGCAGTAAAAAAAACAGAATTTTTTTTAATAGTGTATACATACAGTATATAGAACAACCAACCAATCTTTATCTAGTCATCCTCGTTGCAGCAAAGAAAGCAATGATTTCACAAGTGTGCTCAAACGTGACCAAATATGTTTCAAATGTGTTCACGAACCATCTGTTGTCTGGACTCGTGTGTTGGCACACGAGGTTCAGTATCCAGAACATATTCGGAACACTTCATAGTGCACATTCAAACATTAGGATCATTTTTTCTGAAACAAAGTGTTCCACGTTGTGCAGGTTTATTTGCAGTAAGGCCAAGGCAATGATATTCCCACCGCTTCACCCAAACCTGGATGTTCTAAGAACTACTTCAGTCCTTCAGTTTTTCTACCTATTTCTCAGTCTGTTAAACAAATAACAACACGTAAACGAAAGCTGCAAAGATCTACGTTCCTGACAAGTACTCCAGTAAATGAAGATCAGAAACAAAAATTTGAAAAAGCAAGAAAGACTGTCATGAAGTCGCTAGTTGATGTTTCGACTAAAACTTTTTAGAAGAATTAAAAAGACTACTATCAAAAAGTCTAAAAATCGAAAGTGTCTGCTACAAAACATAGGACTGCAAAAGAGAATGATAAGAAGAAGAAAGTAAAGAAATTTGACGATGTGAGGTATATTTTCTGTGATGAAAAAAAATGTACATTGAAGAAGATGATCAACCAACGGAAAATTGGATACAATGTCGTATTTGTACTCAGTGGTTTTAACTGTAATGATTAGTATTGTAGCAGAAAAATGCTTTTTTTTTTTTTTTTAATATGTTCCTTTAATTTTTTATGTTGACTTTTTTTGGTTTAATTTCTTTGTTTGTTATAATAATTACTGCAATAATTAGTATTGTCGCAGAAATGGTTTTTAATATGTTCCTTTAAATTTAAACGCTTATTTAATTTTTAAGTTCAATTTCGTTGTTTGTAATAACTACATTTATTAGCATTGTAGCAAAGAAAAAAAAATGTTTTTTAAACATTTTCCTTTAGTTTTCGATGCTTATTTTATTTTTAATGTTTAGTTTAATGACAAATAATGCTTTAGTTCGCTTTGCATTAGTACCGAATCCACTTTACCCGAGGTGTTGGGCAAAGTGGGTATTCATGACATTGTTGAAAACTGGCCTTATATCTAATAGTTTAATTAATATTAAGGACAACTGTTATTACATTACGTAAGTTCATTAAATGAAGACTGATTATAAACATTTGTTTCAAGTTCCCCAGCTATAACTAAACGGCAGTAATCATGAAAAGCTTAAGATATTCACGTTGCCCGGGTTTCCCCTAAATTGTTTCTCAATTTTAAAAGAAAGCACTCCGTAAAAGTTGTTTCTTTGCTAATGTAGTGTCAACGCAGAAAAAACAACCTTTCCTCGCTTCACTCCGTATGTGCAATGCTTACGTTGTTTTTTATGTTTCCGGATACACACCATGGATGAAAGTGATCAGGTTTCTCATTGACTCCAGAAGTTATAATTTTTAATCGCGATCGACAATTTAAACTTTTGTAACTAACTTTCTGTGTACAAGTCAAAGAAAAAAAAAGCATGAAAAGAAGGCATAATAAATCTCAAAAATATCGCTAAAAACTAAACACACACAAAAAAAAGTTAACAATAAATAAAATAATTAAATAAATATCGAAAAATTAAAATTTGGAAAGTATGGTATTGCGATGGGGAAAATTTGTCTGTTTGTCCCCTCCCCCCTCCTGCAATAAATTTTGAGTGAGTTTAAATTTCGATTCAAACGAACTTTTTTTTTGTTCGAAAGATCGATACGAGGACATCTAATTCCCATGTTTCACTTTCTGATTTGAATAATTTTTTGTTCTATGCTGAACAGTAAAAAAAAGAAAAAACTTAATGGCGCCTACGGCGAAATTCAAGGCAAATATAAATCCCGCGAACTTAGAGGCGAATTTACTTCAAACAAACTTTGTAGGAAAAAGCTTTTGATGAAGAACGTGTCTAGAAAATTTCTTTTTGATTTGAACAATTTTCTGTTCAAATTTGAACGGTTCAAATCCCTTAACATGAGCTCCTACGGGGAAACTGAAAATCAATGTAGATCACGAACTTAAAGGCGGATTTACTAGAAACCAATTTTGATGGAAATAGCTCTTGATGACCAACTCCCGACAACGACTCCTAGGGTTTTAGAGCAGTGAACTTTAACTTCGACCTTTGTACCCAAAAATTTGTCAGATTCCGACTCCCCGACTCCGACTCTGACTCCGTAGCTTTGTCAAAAATTTAGACACGGAGGTAAAACGACTGACTTCGACTCTTGGAATTTTAAACTCCGAGTCTTCGACTCCGACTCCTTTATCTCAAAATAAGTCCGACTCTGACTCCGCAAACATTGGCAGAGGTCTGGACTTTGAGGGAAAATGACCGATTCCGACTCCGAGTTTTTGAATTAAAAATCTTCGACTCCCGACTCTGACACTTTTACCCTAAAATGAGATTGATACCCCAAATATATTGAGTAAGTAAACCAACCGGAAAAAATGTAAAAATAATACTTAAGTTACAAAAGATTTTCAAGTTAAACTAAAAGGGGGAAAAAATCTAGTCACTTCCTAATTTCCTCAATTTTTGCATATACTCAGGGCCTGATTACTGCATAGGCCAACTAGGGCGTGGCCTAGGGCCTCCACTTTTTAGGGGCCCCTAAAAGGCTAATTTTTTTTAACCAATAGCTAAAACATTTCGGCAATGGCTAAAATTGCAAGGGTTGACAACACAAGAGCCCCAAAAAAGTATATGGCCTAGGGCCCCCTGATATTTTAATCGCGCTTTGCATCATTACTTTTACTTTTAATGCCATATTTTGTTTCACCCTTAATTATATTTCCTTACCTATGTTATGGTGCTTATAAACTTTGGCGTAGCTGGAAAAAAAATGTAAAATTCTACTACATTTCATTAACTACATTTCATTTTTAAAATTAAAAGATGGCTTTCAGAAAAGTCTCGAAAAAAACATTTCACTTGTGGATCAATATCTTCATTTTACTTTTTTCTTGGTTTATTTCAGAGTTAATAATTTTTATTTATTTCGAAGCCAATACATTTATTTTATCATTTTCTTTATATAAATGTATAAAAAGAAGTTTCAATGAACAGGAAATGATTAAAATCTTCCTTCCCGTCTGATTTGTATTGGTTTAAAGAACGTTTTTTTTTTCCTTCTTTTTTTTTAACACAGCTATTAATTGCCTAAGAACAGTGGTTGAGAACCGTGTTTTAGAGGAATTACGGCATTATTTTCGAAGCAATTTTCAAAAATCACTATTAAGTTAGAATCTTCCGTAAAATTGATTTTTTATGCTACAATAAACATCAACAATTTTAGTTGCATGTATTTAGTAAATGCAATTTTTTTTTCTAAGAAATCGTGCTTACAAATTTTAAATTTTATTTAAAATTATTATTCTGTTACATGTATAATAAGAGATTTTGTGCTTACAAATTTTAATTTGCATTTAGAAAATTTATATCATTAAACATATATTTTGCCAAATCTCCTAAGAAATAATACCGTAAAATGGTATAACTTTGTGCAAAGAGGGCAACCCAGGGTCACTATTGCCATGGTGATGATTTTGTTCTCTAGTAGCCTCTTTTTCGAACTTACGAGCTCAAAAAAAAAAAAAGTTCACCAGGTAGCGTAACCATTTTGGTATCTAAAGAACCTTTATCAGAGATTGCCAGTGTTGTTGTTTACCTTAAATAACTTTTTCGTTCTTAGTGCGTGATTCGACTCACTCGTGGAAGAGTCAAAAATCTCCTTTGGTCAGGCCATTTATACTGTTTTCCAAGATCAGGTAAGTTTAGATTTGCTTTACTATTTTGTCAGTTATGAATTAAGCCGCTTGTTGACTTAAAATGTTTCATAGTTTTCACAAGCTCTCAACATTCATGGAAAATGGGAATGTTGGGGTACAACAATGGGCCACATGGTTTTTAGTGACTTGATGCTTCATTTTATTTTCTGTAGGGATGCTTTCGTCTTATTTTGTGTTATTTATTGAAAATAATGGCAAGAAAAGACAGAAGAAAGCTTGGGGGTTGCCCTACCATCCGTATTCATAGGAGTTTTTGCAGAAGGTGCTGACTAAAATCCGAACCAAATATAAACTGAGATAATTTTTAAAAATTATTTATTTTGATGAGATTTGGAATGTAAAATATGATTTCACATTTCAGCTGTCAAAATTTTTGTTGATCTCGTTAAAACTTGTCAGACCTACGTATTTTTTGAGAACTAAGTATAGGTACCTCGCCTTTAGTTGGTGAGACTTTTCTAGTTTTCAAATGTTTCTATGTCTAAACCTAGGCAGATAATAAAGAGCGTTACCTGCATTTACCATGTTGAACTTCATTAATCATTCGAGACGACAAATGATTAAACCTTAAAAAATTTAAAAAAAAAGTTGGGGGGGGGGGGGTAAATGATGACCTAAAAAAAAATCTTTATACATTTTTAAGCAGAGGGCAACTTTTAGCCTCAGACAACAATAGGTTAGATTCAGTTTTCAATGTGTTTTCTAGGTTAAAATGTGGTGGCCCTTTGTTCTACTCCGTAGGGGTACAACTATGGGTCAAGGGGAAAAAATTCCCCTCCCTATTCTTTCCAACTCAGTTTTTTTTTTTTTTTTTTTAAACATTTCATTTGGAAGATGAGATGTATAGCTACCATTCTTTAAGTCCTCAAACTTCTAAATCAAAGATGTGCACGGAATTTTCATTAAAAACATCGAAAAGTGTCCCATAGTTGGACCATTTTACGGTAATGGGGGAAAAAATAAACCTTTGTATCCGTTAAATCAGTGGCACTCAACCTCTTTCTACCCGGAGGCCGCATCTCATATTAAAATGATTCTCGCAGGCCAGAACACGTATAACATTTCAAAATATTTTTAAAAAAATTCAGAATAACAATGACAACTATAGAAAAGGAAAGAAAATTAAAAATCAATTTTGTATTATCATTAGTATGCTTTTTTTATTAAATGGATATGCTTTTCAGCAATCTATTTCTGAGTATTTGGCTCTAAATTTGTAAAAATTGTCATCAATCGTGCTTTTCGATTTGTAATATTAAACAAAACAACGGGCCACATGGATTAGCTTCGTGGGCCTGATGCGGCCCGTGGTTCGTAGGTTGGGCACTATTGTGTTAAATTACAGTAAAAAAAAACACGTTAAATGACTGTTTAGTTATGGTATCATGATTAGAAATTCGTAAAAAATAAAAATGTTTTCATTTATGCTAACTAAACGGAGGAAGTTTTACCTCATCATTTGATTTCTGGTAAGGTTTTCAGTTCAACTTCGGTTAATTTCTGGAAACTCTTTTATGATTTTTGCAAGCTCATCATAATTGCGAAAATTCAAGCCTTCCAAAATGTCTGAACTTAATATACACATAGCCGCTTTCGGTTCCGTTGAAACAAATTCGCCAAATTTTCAGCTCGCGAAATCACCGATACCTTTATTTCCGAGAAAATTACGGCTAGTGCTTTAACATATGCTTCATTATCGTTTGGTGTAAAACACTGCATCGTATGATGATTTTTTTGGCTCCAAAATTTATGCGAAATTCTAGATTAAAAATTAAGTAAAAAAGACCAAAATTTAACTTTTAATGATTCTATGACACAAATGAATTTTGCACCAATTTTCACCGACTCTACTGTATAAAAAAAGAATGAAATAGTCGAAACGACCAAAATTTTAAAACATTTAATAAAACCAAAGGCAGTAATCAAAAATGCGTCGAAAATGTATTAGTAGGAAGAAGATAATTAGTTTAAGGAAGTGATAAATGTGAAGGAAGAAGCATAAGGGAAATAAACCAATTCATCCTCTCTCTCATCAAAAAAAAAAAAAAAAAAGAAGAAGAAGAAGAATGAAGGAAAAAAACAAAAAACAGCTTATCAGCAAGTCATTAAAAAAAAAAGAACTAACTGCCGCAGAGGATTGCTTTGAATGTTATTTAAAAGTTAATTACAGACGTTCTAACTCAGAAATTCGAATGCAGTTCATCTTACATTAAAAGAACCAGACCTTTCGGTTGGTATGAAAATTAAATAGGAAGGAATCCCCACGCCTAATTATCAAGTTTTAAATGAAAGTTTCACTTAAAATTTAAATTAAAAAATAACAAAAAAGAATTTAAAAAAATCCACAAGTTTCATTTCCTTCCTCTAATAAAAATAATGTTAAAAAAGGGAAGGACTAACTTCAATTATTGGTTTTATGGTTACACATGTAAAATGAAAATGTAGAGGCATATCACAATTTTTAATTCATAATCTATACTTTCAAACTTAATCGTTACCTTAATCTCTTCAAGATAGGAGTCAGAAAAATCAGGTAAGCTAGCCATTGCAGGCGTGCTACAGCAACGGCGACTTTGGAAATTCATTCTTCTTCCATGCGCTCCTTCCATCTTCGGAAATGGAACTTCTTTCTCTCCAAAAGATGCAACAAGTTTCAGAGCGTCTGTTTCTGGCTTTTTTGCGGCGAATTCTATTGACCGAAGATATCGGCTCGCAAGGAGTAAATATTGAATTTTCTCCGCACGCATCCGAACTTTCTTGCGGGAGGTTCCTCTGAAAGGTTCCGTCCAATCGCTAAACTTCACCTTTCGGATGCGCAGACGATGTGACACTTTTACCGACTAGAAAGGGCAACAGTTGAGTAGTTTTTGAGATTCATGCGTTCTATTTGTCATAGAAGGGTTCGTAACAATGTTTTAGTTTCTTGAAAATGGATCGTAAAATATTAAAAAATTAAGTAGAAAAAATATCTTCCTAAAATATGCCTTTTTAAGAATATAAATGACAAACCATAACTAAATATTGTTAGAAGAAAAAAAAAGGAATTATGGCACTTTGAATGCAAACTATGCTTTTTGCACCCATGAGTAGGACCCTATTCGTTGGGTTTTTAAGCACTTTTATTATACTTGGCCTGATTGTTACGGAGAAATCTGAGGCCTGCTTTTGCTTATATCTTAACAGCTAGACTATTTAGAGACTTCGGGATTTCACTAAATGATTTGCTTAATCTTAAGATACAACTTAACGCTGAAAAATTAAAATTCTAAAATAAAATAATTATTGCGGTTAGGATGAAAAACAGCTTTCATGTAATTTCTCCATTAAACGTTTAAATAATAAAACCCATTGGTACAAATTTTGTTGCCTTGCAACAGTAATGTTAATAGTAATCATAATGAAAGTTTTGAATCAAGGCTTCTCTGAAGCAAGCATGAAATGTACACTGTCATTGCTCTCGGAGGATTTTTATCCTTACTTAAGCCAATGATCGATAAAATGGGGCTAAGTAAAGACATATATTAGGAGCTTTATCTCGAGTAACTTGTATGTTGTGAAACATAAATTGGTTTGGGAAACTAATATTTAAATGAATTAGCACACAAATAAATCCCAGAGAGGAACATGGATTAGTGTTTAGACCCAATTGCTTAAAGTTTTAGGCACGCGTATAGGTTTTTCTTTCTTTTAGTATGAAGCATTTAAATGAAAAAATAAGGTGAAGTTTCGTTATAGAAACATTATTCTATTTCTGAAATACATTTACACTAAAAAGAATAAAATAACAGAATTAAAAAAAAAAAAAAATACTAAGCACTTTTTCATGATGCACTCAAAAAAAAAAAAAATAATAATAATAATAACTTTTCTGCGTCAGCAAGAACAATTCAAGTATTCCTGTAGTTTTCAATGATTCCAAGAAAATGACAACGAAGAAAAGTGCGGCTCAAGTTATTTCAAACGAAAATTTCCCATTAAGAAAAATATGCATGTTTCAACAATTTATGATTGAAAGCTAGATAGTGATAAGAAATTCTCTACATGACTTGAGACGCACTTTTCTTCGTTTGTAGTGTCATTTTCTTGGAATCATTGAAAACTAAAGGAATACTTGAATTGTTATTGCTGATCCAGAAAAGTTCTTTTGTCTTTTAGAGTGCATTATGAAAAGTGCTTAGTATTTTTAAAAAAATTCTGTTATTTGTTTCTACAAACGGCTCCTGTCTCCCAGAGTCGATTTGATTTGTATCCCCTCCTTCTATTGAAATATATATATATATATATATATATATATATATATATATATATATATATATATATTATATATATATATATATATATATATATATATATATATATATATATATATATATATATATATATATATATATATATATATATATATATATATATATATATATATATATATATGTATATATATATATATATATGTATATATATATATATATACCGTAAAAACCGTACAACTTTAGACCAGTCTTGCAACTTTAGACCTTGAAGGAATCTGGTAGTGTGCCATGTAGTGGTCGTTGGAGCAAAGCTAAAGTCTTTTTAAAAAAATCAGTAGGTTCGCAAGTGATAAATTTCAAGAAGGAAGGCAAAAAGTGGTAAAATTTTGGTGTTGGCCTCATTGGCCTCATTCCCCCGATGTCATTTAGTGCAAAAAAAAAAAAAAAAACCATTGCGACAACGAAGAAACCTACCCAATTGGGACAAAATTTGTATCAAATCCCTGTAAAAAATGATAAACAAAAATGCCCTTGTAAAAAAAATTATAAAATCCAGGAGTAGGTATCTACTAATTGCTTTTCATACTATCTAACGTTCATATTTATATATCAAAATAAAATATTGCATTTTTCACAATTTATTTTCTTTAAGAGAACTTGAAATTGACTCAAAAAGTGTTAAAAAAAAAAAAATTATAAATTGGAAAAAGTAAGTGCAAAAAAAATTTTTTTTTAAAAATTTTTGCAGTGTACGGGACTGGAACAGAACGATCTATGCATTGCAACTTTAAACCGGAGCGGTTCAGCGGTGCATATCAAGGAAAATATAAGGTGGTCTAAAATTGTGACCACCATGTGCAAACTTTATGCCACTATACAAAAAATTCTCCCTCCCTTTGTGTGTAATTTAAAATTTTTTTCGAAGCGTCACTCTACAGCTGAGATGTATGGAAGTGTATGGTTAAATTCTCAATATTTTTTGGTAAAGAATAAAGCAAATATGAAGAAAAATACACATAAAGTGGTCTAAAGTTGTACGGTTTTTCGGTATACATATATATATATATATATATATATATATATATATATATATATATATATATATATATATATATATATATATATATATATATATACAGGGTGATGAGCGGATAAACCATGATTTCAAAATTAAACATCTCTACATCAAAGATCGATAAAATTAAGCGGTAAACTGTACGTTTATTAGCAAAACGTAAAAATGGTGCAGATAAGTTTAGAAAATTTAGTTACGAAAATCGTCAACAGATGGCGCTCTGCGCTGAAAACTCATTCTCTGAAAGGAGTCCGGGGGAAAAAAACCAGTAAAATGAAACAGTCTTTGCAATCAGAATACGTTTCATTCAAAGTGCTCACCATTCGAAGCAATAACGTAGCGTAGACGAACAATGAAATTTGACATGACGTCTTGCAATGTCTCAACGGAAATGAAATCACATGTAACAACAATCAACGATTCAAGCTCATCTAGAGCAGCAGGATTGTTTCCACATACACTGCCATTCACTGTACCCCACAGAAAGAAGTCGCAAGGAATCAGATCGGGAGAACATGGAGGCAAATCAATTCCTGTGTCGGTTTAACCAGCAGATACCTGGTCAATCCTCCAACGCTAGTTGATTGCTGAGAAAATGTTCCAAAAGTTTATTCCTATTCCTATTCAGAGTCACAACAGACTACAACTGTATTTATGTCGAGGACTGCATACTAAGTGCCTTGCCTCCTCCAAAAGTTTAACGTAACGTTCAGTAGAACATTGAATCGGTTTTGAAAGCTGTGACATGTTGCCGTAGGACTGTGTTGTAATCGGTGGAATTCCAGTACCAAAAACACACACGTTCTTCAATGGAATACATTATTTCACTTTCTTAGCTAGGGTTTTCTCACTATCCAACAGTTGTACAGATCGCTTCATACTTCGAAACACATTTCAAAGGCTATCGATAGATCATTGTGATTGCAGCGCTAGTTGTTGACGATTTTCGTAACTAAATATTCTAATATTTTGTGCACGTTTTTTACAGTTTTGCTAATAAACGTACAGTTTACTACATAATTCTATCGATCTTTGTTGTAGACATATTTAACCCCCATGTCTTTCTTGTAAGCCTATGAAATAATCTACATTTTTAAAGATTAGGAATATGAATCACCTTTTCCCACTGTTTAGAAATTTTCCCTTTAATAATTTTTTTTCGGTCTACGACGTTTTTCCTTGGTACAGATGTCCTTGTTGCTTTCTGCTGACGTAACGTTTCCGGTTCCGGCCACTTCCGGTATATTTACTCATCCTCGTCTTACTTTTTCTCGATCACTTGTCCGTCGTTTGGACTTGGTGTGCCATCGTTCTTTTATGCACTGATGAAGGGGTTTGGTTTTAAAACCTCGAAACAGCTGTTTTCAGAGTTTCTTAAACTCCTTTTAATTGCTTTTGTTTGTACATGTATACACGTTGTCATATTTTTATTCATTTAAGTTAATTGTCTGGTCAATTATTTTATCATACATAACATCCAGACTATTTTTTCTTTTTAATTCATGCTGCTTCAAAAGCGTGTTTTTTAAACTATATTATTTTACTATTCCCTGTGGCGTGACAGCTCGTGAGGGCCAAGGCAAACTCTGCCCAACTCAGTTTTCCTGACCAGGGGTTTTGGGGTACAAACAGATGTTCCGGTTAGGTAGTCAGCCTAAAGCGGAACCCCGAGTGTTTAGTTCCCAAGCAAGCATGGCACTCATTTTATCGACTCACTGAAGGCATAAAAGGCTGAGTCAA
The DNA here is from genome assembly GCF_026930045.1 of Uloborus diversus. Taxonomy (NCBI): domain Eukaryota; kingdom Metazoa; phylum Arthropoda; class Arachnida; order Araneae; family Uloboridae; genus Uloborus; species Uloborus diversus. Next base: position 113,114,295 of record NC_072739.1, on the reverse strand, counting down.
CCATGCCCAACCCAGGAATAAAACCCGGACCTGTGGCATATGAGTGCAAAGCGCTACCAGTGAGCCATTGGCTTCATTAGTAAAGATTATTTTCCTGGGTTATATAACGTTTTTTATTTTTTACTTTATTTACTTATTATTATTATTATTACTATTATTTTTTTTTTGCCTACGAACAACCGCGATATAACCAATGAGGGATTACTGCACTACAAATTATAGTATACTAATAAAAGAGGGAAAATTATGAACTTTATGATTTTAACTAACAACAGATGACAGAAGGTGCTGAAATAAGAATTTAGATCCTAACGTCTATGAAATTCCGTTGTAATGATTAAATGAAACATACAAAATAGTACAGTACAATAATCTATTTTATTAACATATATGTTTTCGAGAACATACACGTTTTTTTTAAATCAAATTTTCAATCAAATTAAGTGTTGTAATGATATGCATAAAAATAAGTTTTATTGCAGCTATATTGCATAATACTTCAGTGTTCATGTTTAGGACGATTCAAAAAGAATGGTGAGATTTCATACGGCAACTTATTTGGGAATATTGAGCCAACTGCCCCTTTGGTGAAGCTATAAGAAAGAGAGAGTTGTAAAGCTTCAATTGGATATATTACTTGACGTTTCCAGGACCACAACTTTTAAAATACAACACTTCCTCAGTAATTTGTAGGCCTGTGGTTCTCAACCTTTTCACAACTAAGGACCAATTGGTGCCCTTCCGAATCCTAAGCCGACCACGTAAGATAGAAATGATATGAATCCAAAAATTTTCTTTAGTAAATTTAATTGCAACTATAAAATTGATATTAAGAATGCTCCGATTAATCGGCCGCTTTGCCGATATTTTTAATTGGACAAATTTAGCCGGTTAATCAGCGGATTTTTTTTTAACACATACCTTCAACAAAAAATTAGGATGAATACATTTGTTAACAATTATTAAATAATTTTCTGGAAACATTACAATAACATGCAGCAGGGCTCTCTAACCTAAGGCCTGCCGGCGCGAGCATAATTTTCTCGGTCCGCGGGAAACTTACAAACAGAAAATATATTTTTTTAAAATTTGACATTATATTTCTTTTTAAGCACTCTTTAAAAGAAAACTAAGACAAGAAAATCTAAAAAAATCACTACTAAGCATGATCGTAGCCAGAGGAGGACAGGAATGTGAGAGAGAAGTGAGTCTTAATTTTCACTTTCCTCTTCAAAGTCACGAAAGATAATTTAAAATTGCATTTTTGAGACTTCCATTTCAAAAAATATCTGAAGGATAGCCGCTTTTTTCATCATTAGATCAAAAATATCTTTAAATGGTGTTTTGGTGATTTTAATTTCAAATGATTTCCGGAGAGAGTTTCCGAGGCGTCCTTTCTTAACGTCTCAACATAAAAGCGTATAATTGGGTTTTTTAAACTTCAATATCAAAAAATTTCTGGAACAGGTCCTAAATTCTGACCAGTACTTCATTCCTAAAAACGTTTTGAAAGAGAGGAACTGAACGTTCCTCATCTCCTTAACATCACAAATCACCAAAGATAATCTGAAATTGCGTTTCCAAAACTAATTAGTAAGGGGGGAAAAACCTTTGACTTTACCAAAAATAACCTAAAATCAACTTCATTTTTGATAAACTAGTCGACCCGTGCGGAACTCCGCACTGTGCTTCGAATCGTTTCATAAGGTATTTCGCCCTTTAAGAATTTCAAAGGAAGAACATTATGAAGAAGAACCTAAAAAAAAGTAAGCGCAGAAGAGAAGGCATGCAATTTAAAGACATCAGTAACAAAACCTCGTTAAATACAACGTTGTGATAATTTGATCATCGCTCACCTTTTGGTCGTACATATTTTCAATTCAAACATAAATATCATTAAAAGTGTGGCTGAGTAGTGACTCGTGAAAAAGCAATAATTGTGCATGTAAAAAAACAGGTTGTGGCAAATACAGTCCTGCCCATGTGAGCATCTGACGGGAAAAAAAGAAACATTAAAGAGATATTTATTGGCACGTATTCGAATTGGCGCCATTCTGACTAACAGAACGACACCCCAACAAACCTAGCAATTGCGCCTTCCTTTTCGAAAGCTATTCATTGAAGGAATGCGTAGTAAAAAACCGCAAACTTCTTGATATGATAATTTCGTATCTCGCCAATTGGCTTGTGCCCACGTTACGGTTCCACGTTATGATAATTTCGTATCTCGCCAATTGGCTTGTGCCCACGTTACGGTTCCACGTTATGATAATTTCGTATCTCGCCAATTGGCTTGTGCCCATGTTACGGTTCCACGTTATGATAATTTCGTAATTTATTCGTTCATCTTGTGATAGTTTTGTTCTTAAAATTGGAATAGAAAAAGAACAAAATCGAATTTTCGAAAAATCGCTTCGAGGTGCACACCCCCATGCTACATACTAACTTTGTGCCAAATTTCATGAAAATCGGCCGAACGGTCTAGGCGCTATGCGCGTCACAGACATCCTACAGACATCCTACAAATATCCTACAGACATCCAGACATCCTCCGGACAGAGACTTTCAGCTTTATTATTAGTAACTAGTGGCACCCGCACGGCTTCGCCCGTAATAGAAAAATTAAAGGTCTTTTGGTTCGCTTGCATATTTACAAATAATGTATGGTGAATTTTCTCGCCAATTGGCTTGTACCGACGTTACGGTTCCACGTTATGATAATTTCGTATCTCGCCAACTGGCTTGTGCCCATGTTACGGTTCCACGTTACGATAATTTCGTAATTTATGATATTTTTTTTCTTAAAATTGGAATAAAAAAAGAACCACATCGAATTTTCGAAAAATCGCTTCGAGGTGCACACCCCCATGCTACATACTAACTTCGTGCCAAATTTCATGAAAATCGGCCAAACGGTTTAAGCGCTATGCGCGTCACAGACATCCTACAGATATCCTACAGACATCCAGACATCCTCCGGACAGAGAGACTTTCTGCTTTATTATTAGTAAAGAAGATAACATGAAAATTGGCTTAAAGAAATTGGATGAAATTTTGAAATCATTTTGGAAAAATAAGGAAAGCAAAGGAAAATTATTCATCGCTCAGAAATCAACTGTTAACTATTTCTAAAATCAAAATTATAAGAGAAAAAATATGATGGAGAAATTGGAAGTGCTGAAAATAATTATTATGATCATTAATCGGTTGTAGCAATTAATTGGACGACTAATTGGTAATCAACTAATTAGTTTATTGGCACATCCCTAATAGATATAGATTATTTTTCACTCGCAGTTCGCGGACCATATGACAATTGTTTGCAGACCACAGCTTTAGAACCACTGGTCTAGGCTATCAAGAGAGAGGTGATTTAGCACTTTATGTCCCCCCCCCCCAAGTCACCAGCTCTAGCACCATGTCATTTTTTCCTGTGGAGGTTTGTAAAGGATGCTGTGTATCTCTTATCTGATAATTTTGACAATTAAAAAAAAAAAGAATACTGCAGCAATTGCTTCCATGACTGCAGCCTTGTTACGTGTGCAACAGGAGTCTTAATACGGGTGTGATTTCTTTCCGTTAGGCAGAGGGAGGAAGGCCAATCGAACATCTTTAGAATTATTTAAGTACGTAGAAACAATTTCATGCCTGTACCATTTTTACTCTTAGAAATATGCATGTTTGAAATGTTTGAATTATTTTTGAATCACCCAGTATAAGCACATAAGTATATTCATTTTCTTGAACTGAGCATAATTAAAATGTCACATACGACATAATAGAATGTGACAAGTATTTTAAAGCATTACTGAGTATTTTTTGTTTAGTTGCAAGTCAGAATTTTCCATCATGTTCTGTTCATGAATCAGTAGTTCTGGATACAACTATTTATGTTTCCAACTATACAATATTTTAAAAAACGTTCTTAAATAGAATGCTTTAACATTACAGTGGACCATCTGGGACCGTGAAAAGCCGTCGTTAAATAGAGAAAGTTGTTAAATAGAGTGTCGTTAAACAGAGAGCCAACTGTATTTTAATCAGTGGAGGAAGAAGTTAAAAAATATCTACAGCATTTTACTAGTATTTCATTTAACTTTATAATACTTTCGAGTTCCATGGCAATTTACTGAAAATTGATACTTGAGATCAAGATATCACATTCTGATTACACTGAAATCTAGAGTTTTACTAAAAAATGAAACACAAGTGCTTTAATGTGAAAATGTATTCACAAATTTATTATATGATAATTTTTAAAGGAAATTTGTATGTTTATCAAGTACTGCTTACTTTGATCAAACACATACATTTTATGTACTTTCATACGAAAGTACGATTTTATGCACTTAAATTATCAGAAGAAAAAAATGTTTTTTAATGAAGAAGTCATGAACTGCTTGAACTTCTTTAATGCAACTAATGTATTTACAAAACAGTTCACAGCTGTTAATGAATTGGGCTCTTTATGGAACAACATCTAAATTTTAACTTCATTTTGTGAAAATGTTTTCTGAAAATAGCATATGATAGATGTTACTTCATACAAGAGGGAAAAAATGATTATTCTTTTTCTTAAGTACTCAATTTAGCAGAAAAAAATATGAAAAATAAATAAATAAATTCCTTTCTAAAGTGCAAGAGAGAAAAAAAATCTATGAATAAAATTTGTAGTAACCAAATGACTAGTTAATACTGCAAAGTTCTAACAAACAATAATAGTTACTTCAAGTTATGTAAATTCTTTTTAATATCAACCATCTTACACATGAATGAAAAAAAAAACCCTGTTGCAGAACTTATTTCTGAAAAATAATTCCCATTCATCAATTATTTGGGAAAAAGTAAAAATGCATACCATGCAAAATAATAATAATTTATGGAGTAAAACCTTTATAAAAGTGGGCGGAGGGGGATTGAGTAAACATAGGAAACTGCAAATGATTTAAGAATTTATGACACCAATACTTAAGATACCAAATACTCTGAGGATATAACAAGTAAAACACAGAAGAATAGATTTTTAATGGAAAAATTCATCAACATTTTGTAACAGCACTGATATAACTGGTTGTGTGCAGAGAAAATTTAGATTGTTTTTATTGGTTGGTTGGTTGGTTTATTTGATTTTAATGGCACAAGAGCCCTTGGGGGCTATACTGTGCCAAACAATTCATTATTTTACATTATTTTTTTTCATTCAAGTATAAAAATAGGAAGTTGTACTTTGGAGTTACTTTGTTAACTCCAAAAGTAGTGTTTCAACACAGGTTTTTTTGCTGGTATGATACTATACTGGAATAGATTTTGTTTTAGAATTAGAATGCGATAAAAGTCTGCCCTGTATCTAAAAGCACATTAGAGGAAATATGTATCGCTGGCACATTAATTGCAATGATGACTGTAAACAGTACAGGTTAATGAGCTTTTAAAAAAAATATGCTAAAAACACCTTATAAAAAAGAGAACTACTAAAAAATTTACATTTATTATTTTTTAGGAAGTATACTGAATATTGAAAATCTGCTAGGAAGATAATATAATTTTTTAATTAGAAGTAAAAAAAATCTGCAATACTTAAGACAATATGAAATGTATTTTAAATAATAAATTAGTAAAATGACATATAGTTTTAAAATAAATTAATAAGAACAATTATTGCATACAAAGCTAAATATTAAAGAATATACATCACAGTAATATATAGTAATTATTGACTAATTTCAACACTACATAAAGCACATTGTTAAAAATATCTGTAGCATCTGTTAATATACTTTTAGGATACTTACATATTTACATAAATACAAATATTACAAACTATACAGTTCAAATTACATACATATATATTTTTGGACATGTACACAGAAATGAGAGAAAAAGGGATTCAACTGGACCAAGCACTACAGAGGTCTCTTGTATCAATGTACACAGAAAAGAAGTGGAACCAAGTTTTGTATACAAAACATTTATAAACAAAAGTAGATTTCACAATTAAGGGTTAAGTGAAAGTCAATATCACGCATTCTTGACAAAAAGCTTCTTGGGTACAATAATTTACGGTGAACCTATGCACAAGCAATTATGATTTATCTTTTGTAACTAATAGGATACTGAACAATTAGTTGTTACTGAATAATACATATTACAATATAACGGACGTAAAATTACTAGCATACATTTCAAATATCAAAGGCTGAATTATGAAAAAACCAAATTCATCCATTTCTTGAACGATTTGTAATTGTTTATGTGACATACCACAGTTTTGCAATAAGACATAAATATTATTTTTTTCTTTTGAGTGAAAACTTCTATTTGCATTTATGCTGCCTTAGATTTCTGCAAGCAATGATGGGTTAAAAAGAATAAATAAAAGGAAAAGAAAAGATATATGTCCTGAATCATTAATATATAGATTACCTTCATGACTTTTTTTTTTAAACATATGTTCAGTTTGTAAAATAAAATTTTTTTACATTTTGAAAATTTCTGAGGCAGTTACATCCATATCAAATGATCCATAGTCAGAGTCTGACAAAAAAATTGAAGAAATTTTTGGGCACGGGACAAATTAATTCCCCCAGTTCACAGGAAAATTCAGTGTGACGTGGCACAAGAACTAGTTGCAAAGGTATTTTTAGTAACTCATATGACCTGGAGCTTGGTATTTGTCAGACACTGTACGAAATTAACATCAAATAATGTAAATGACACATAATCAACATAGCAATAAAGAAACATGTAACCATCTTACATGAGATTGGGACATAAGCTCACAAGCCCTCCAATAGAGAGCAGACAAATCACCTCTTAGTTGCAGATTATGCCACCCCTAGACAGACAAGCAGGTGGGATTCATCGATTTTTTTTCAACCTTACAAAATTAAATCGACTGAATGAAAAAAAAAGGCTATAGTTCATCCAGGGAGAATTGATAGAGGAAATAAACAAAGAGGGTTGCTTTTTGGCACCAATACATGCCACTGTCATGAATTACTCATTGACTGGCGATTCTTCTGACGAACATTTTGTTTATCTGTTCGGCGCTGTCTTTGCCATCCCATCGCCAATCAGACAATGGTATCTCCAAGTGTCACGTTGCTTCGTTTACTTTCACTATCAGTTCTTGATGAATTCATTAGTTCTTATGGAAAGTTTGGGAAACAGTGCTAATGCAAAAAGCATTAGCACTGTTTCCCAAACTTTCCACAATACATTGCAATGGATGCATCGAAAGTATACCTAGAATTCACATACAAAAATACATATCAGTGGCATATCTGCCATGGTGAGCTGCCTCACTTCGGTAGGTAAGTAAAGAATGTGGAAGAAGGTAGGTGTTTGCCTGTTACTACGTAAAATTACTAAACTATATTCTTAAAATCATTAATATTCATTTTAAAGATTAATCATTCAATAAATTTTAACAATTAAATATACCAGACTCACATAATGATACTTTAATAAACCACAAGGGCTTTACATGAAATACACCGCCAGCTCAGTCATTTCCAGCCAAGGATTGCAGTTTCGTGCTTATTAGCACTCATCAGCCCGGCATAGGAAAGTGACATGTCTTTATGCAAATAGATATTGATGGCACAGAGATGAGTAGTCAAAGTATGAGTATTTTGAAGCACATAGAATCTTCTGAAGTTGAAAAAATGTTTCGGAAGATGTGCCTATGAGCAATTAAACTAGACACTAGCATCACTGATCCAAAAAGGTTAAGCAAAAAATGCAAGAAATTCTCAGCATAATATGAAAGTAAGTCAATGTCAATAGCTCTGCATTTAGTTATTATGAATAGCAGAAGATACTATTTAGGGATTCATCTGAAGGATTCAATTACCTTGTCATAGATGAAAAGTGATGTAAAATTGATTGACTCTTTGAAAATCAATTCAAGAAATTCCTAATTTTACGCTAGTTGTTGCAAATGAAGTCTAGAAAGAAATATATATTGTTTCAATAAGAAACAAAGAAAATTTGATGCCATCTCTGATAAATATAGTTGTGCATGAAAACACAATCTTCATTCAATCCTGCTCTCGAGCTACAACGGGTTTATTACACTTTATAAATGACAAAAAAAAAAAAAAAAAGAGATACTTTAAGTTAGGTAAACAAGCTTCTTACATATCATTTCAACATTTGTTAAGTATGTCATACAAATGCACAGCAAAATGAACAAAGACAAAACGTAAAAATCATATACTATAGTGGCCGCCCCTTATGTGAATCACGTTTGTTCTAAGCAGTTTTGATTCTATAAAGCGGCTGATTCAATAAAGCAGGATTTTATTCTGTTTTTGACAATTTGATTCATTAAAGAGGCTGATTCAATTAAACGGCACCCACTGTACTAACATATGACATCCCTAGAAGAACGGTGGCACAGCTCAAAATTTTATAGTTTTGAAAGTTCAGGAATATTGAGAAAGGGTTGACTTCATAAAACAAAGTGAATCATTTATTTTAGGAACAGTGTAAATATAACTAAATAAAAAAAGTCTGTAGCTAACTTTTAAGTAGCAACACCATACCTCATTGCTATTAAAAAATTAATTTCTTTTCTCGGCACAAAAATAATCACTTTTTGAGTTGTGACAGTGTTTTTCTAGGGTTGAGATTTATAGAAAAAAAAATATTCCACCTAAGTTCTGATTACCAGTATTATTTTTTATTTACGTCAAAAACTGACAAAATAGTCTCTTTTTTTTCTGAAAGCTGCTTCAAAAGAGAAAACATGAAATAAATATTTTATTTTTGTTAATTATAAACATTTACTTAAGTGATATTAAAATATGTAACACACTTGAAATCACTAATGAAGTAAGTTAGATCTACAAAAAGGGAGGGGGGGGGGGGAGAGAAAAAAAAACTCCTGAAACGTAGAAAGTATTATCCCAATTAAGGTAAACACACTAGTAGTGGCCAGTGTTTCAGCAGTGACCACTTCAAAATTTATATTTGAAAAAATAGAACTCTAGATTTCCCAATGAATTCAAATGGGAAGGAGGTAATACCTATTGCTGGTTTGGTGCACTTCTGAATCCATTGGGATACCTGGAATCCTATTTCTTCAAATATAAACCTTGAAGTGGCCACTACTCAAGCAATGGCCACTACTGGTGTTTAACCTTATATATAAATCTTTAAATTATTCTATTTTGTAACAGCAATGTTTCCAGTTCTTATGTAGTTTGAATCAGATAAAATATCCCTCGATTTTTCAATCAGCTATGAGGAAGAAAAACCTAACTTTTAAATGAAATAATCATAAAGCAGAAAAATAAACTTTTGTATCAGTTTTGGGACATTTGAAATAAACTTCTGTCAGCTGTGGAAGCAATGAAAGACATTTGTTTTTCAGAACAGCGATAACTTTACTTAATTGTTTTCTGCCTGTATTGAATATCCTAAGTACATTTCATACACAAAACAAAGTTTTATGACTTACAGAGCAAAATAAATGGGTAATGAACTACAATTGTAGATTTCAAGTAATGAATATTCAACACAAATGTAACATAAATACTAAGAAACAAAATATTGGAATTCTTATGCCACTCATAATAATTAAGCATCAATTATATTAAGATTCATTGGGTTCTAAAAAAGCAGTGAATGCTTCATGGCATTCACTGTCCCAATCCTATCCAGTAACCATGACAAATGGCTCAAGCCTTTCCTCAGGAGGCAGCATGTTGTTTAACGTGTCCAAACTTTTAATCACTTCTTTCAAGCCAGATTCACACCTACGAAGGTTACTAGACACCTCTTGAACTTTTCCCAGTTGCTCGGCATATTTGACAAACTTTTTCTGCCTCTCTGTCAACATCTTTGTCAGGGTTGAGACTGCAGAATCAATCTATTTGAATAAAAAATTACAGATTAAAACAACAATAACAATATAGTAAGAAAATGAAAATAAATAAATGACTGCTCCACTCTTTATAAAACCCTCTATTCATAGGCGGCTGCCGCAAAAGAAAGTGGAAGGTCAAAGGAAGGGTGGGGGTTCAGGGGGTGTGGCCCTTGAAGCTGATTTTTTTTTAAAAATAAAATTTGGCTACATTACTGGCTTTTAGTACGAGGCATACATAAAGTCCCTATCTATTTTTGTGATTTAATGAGTGGAAAACTTTTATATTGCAAATACAGAATAATGATGTATATAGAAATGCATATCCTGCTTGTAAAACTCATCTCCAAATTTAACAATCCAAGCATCCAAGATCTCCAAATTTAACACCACTGGATTTTTTCGCTTAGAGCCTCATCAAATCTCTCGTGTATCGCCGAAGAATTGAAAATTTGCGAGATTTCAGAAATCGCATCTCACAAGCAGTGACACAGATTACTCCCTGAATGCTTGAAGATGTTTTCCGTGAAGTAGCAAACCATTTTGAGATGTGCAGAGACATCACTGGTGCTCATTTGGAATCAAATTAGCTTAGTTTTGACCATGTTTGTGGCAATTAGAGGAAGAAAATGTTAGAGTTACACATTAAAATATTCCTTCAACAATATCCCATTGAAGTTTGGTTTTATTTTAACCCCTTCTATAAAACAGATAGGGACTTTCTGTACACCCTGTACGACTGATTAATAAACTTCCAAAAGGCAAAATATGGTGTCAAAACTTGGGATGGATGACCACCGCAGACGTTGCCCTTCCCTTTTAAAGTTCCATTCACATGAAATAAGATGAGAAAAGTACATTCATTTGAAAATTTTGCCTTTTATGTTCGTGAAATAAATCAACCCACCCTTTCAAAAATCTTTTTTCAATCAATCATTAATTTTTAATTCTGAAAAATGAGGGATCAAGACACCTTTACTTTTGAAAGGTACGAGTAGCCTATGCCTCAATTACGAAGATTTTTCAAACTTTCAACCATAATTGTAGAGAACAAAATCTCAATTTTGGATGCAACATCTCCAGAAAGAGAAGAGCAAAAAAGGGTTCTGTCAGCTTATTTGCAACACTAGATGTTACTCTCTTTCTCTTGTTTAGCTTAAGTCCTAAATTGTTTTGAATATAACATTTTAGCAGCTAAAAAGTTTTGCTTCAATGAAAAAGAATGCAATATCCTGTTTGCTTACAGTATCAAATAATTTCTCTCAAAATACTGTGAGGCATTCTGCATTGGTCAGGTGAGCAGCGACGTTTGCCAATTTTTCGTTTTTGCATTTTTGTCATCTTTTTTCCTTCAGTTTGATTGCATTAACTTTCTTATTTGGGAGCCGCTGTAAATAAAGCACAAAAAGAAAGTAAAATATTCCCACATTTTACTATTGTTTGTGGACAATCAAGAAGACATTTCTTCAAATATCTCAAAAAGTTGTAATAACCCTTGCAAGCCTGTGTCCAGATTTTCATCAAGGTAGGGGTTTTAATGTTATCTTTGGGGGGACGGGGGAATTCAACCCCTCACAAACTTAGTTTTACGTCAAATTGCTGATCCCAGTATGGCGTTTATACAACATCATGGACTGCTGTAACACCCCCCCCCCCAGTCCCAGAAGGATAATTTTGGCTGCACAAGTGATCAAAGTGTTCCTTCATCGTACAGGTTCACTTTAATTAAACCTTGTTTGTTTCTTTTTAATTTAAATCTGTTTACTATGCGGTATATTGCAATAAATATTAAAAACTGTCCAAAAATTATTTTATAATGTAGCATTTATATCAGATTTTACATTATGAAATAATGCTTAATACATTGAATAAATAAGAGCCTACTGCAGGTTCAAATTACATTACCAAACACTATCACTAATGCATCTTTGTAGCTGCAACATATACCAAATTCATCATAATTTCCTTACAATAAGCAATATTAATCAGTTAATGCTTTGCATTGACAAATCATTCAGCAGTTCTTCCACTAGTTTTTCCAAAATATTATTCCAGTTGGTAAAACTCTAACAGTTGTAAACTGCAGAAAAACTTCAGAGAGAAAGTTGAAAGGAAAAAACAGAACACTGCATGCAAATTTTTCCATTAACAACCTTTTTATTAAGGTTATTGAAGAAGTTATCTAGCACAAGCTATTTTTTACTCAACATTTGAATACATGAAACATACAATTAAGGATACACATAAAGAAATGATGGATGTGAAAAAGCGTGAAATGCAAAAAAGATGGCATGTAACCTTCTTAAACAAAGGTTGAACCTTAACTGACTGTAAGGGGTTCATACCCATGGGAAGGAATGCATTTGGAAACTTCCCATTGGTTCATCTCATTGGTCCACGTGGGTGGTATTTCCTACACAGATATTTGGGAAATTAACAGATCGTCGCTGCAAACTCTTATTTGTAGATACTGAAGTTTTCCTACCCACAGCAGCATTTGTTTCTAATAATCAATGAACTTCACTGGAAAATATAAAAAATCTAGCACTTTTAATGGTTAGGAAAATATAAAAACTGAACTGGGAGGGGGAGTTCTGAATTTGATGAAAAAACCTGTACATCCTCTTGGGACTTGCTTATTTAAATTTTCTTTTATATCAGTAATAGTTTTAAGATAAAGAAATAACATCAGAAGTGTGTGCATAAATAGTTTACAGCTCTACAAACAAGCAAAAATTTGCAAGCTCATAGTAATCAATAAGTCTACTCAGGAATTCTAAATATAGATACAATAAATTAGAATATTTTTCAGGCTTTAATAGTAATAACTAGCTGGTAAATTAATGTCATTAAAAAAAGGAAAAGGGTTTTTCTATGGTAAAAAAATTTACAACCCACTATTGTACAAAAAGTAAACAATTAATCAAATTAAAAATATTCTAAAATGCTTTTACTTACTTCACTTATTCTTTGAGTAAGAGCATTTTGTTCTGTGCTAACAACCTCTGCACACATTTTGAGATGGTCTTGGTATCTTTGGCACAAATTTAAAATGACTTGATGATCCAATTTATCAAGGACTTCTGGGTCATGCACAGTAGGAATATTCAGTGCACCACGCATTATAGGATGAAATGTTGGGATTTTCTATAATTATAAATGAAGAATAACTTTAAAAATGAGATTCACACAAATGTACAATTTAACAAATATTTAATTACCTTAAAATTTAGATTCGAGTCAGGGGTGGATACACTTTTCACTCTAGGGTCCCCTGTACCTATCACTATTCGTGGTTTAACCAGTTGGATCAGAGCTGTAATTGGAGCCCAGAAGACAACTATGATTTTTGATCCTGACCAGAAGCCGAGCAATCCCTGGTTCAGCACACCCAGAGTTATTGTTTCACTTAGAAGACTTTGTGACTAAAAGTATATTTAACCTCCCCTAGTCACCATTTATGAAGACAGTGGACTTCGATCCAGCCAGGATCTAACCCGGGACCCTCCGGTTACAAGTCCAATGCCTTACCGATCAGGCCACCACAGCCAGGGGTGGATTAATCACTCTTTGAGGGTCCTAGTACCTAATGTGGCTTGCACCACAGGGATCGCCGAGGAAGCAGAGGGGGAGGGGGATACAGGGGGAAGGTCATTGGGGAAATGACCCCCTAAACTGTCCACACTATTATTATACATCCACATTGTGCTCAAGCAATTTATGAGTAAAATGCAAATTATTGCAACAGTCTTTCAATGTCATTAAAATTTTTTAAAAGTGAACATTTGAACTACTACCTCTTTTCATTGCTTATGAAATTAGTTAGTAATGTTTTTGCATTATTTGGTGTATTTCTAATGGTGGATTTGGTGCTTTTCATTGACACCTAAGCAGTTTCAGAAATTTTCCGCACCAAAAACCATAGGTTGATTTGTAGAGGGGGGGGGGGAGAGCTCCTCAGCATGAGCCCCTTTAAATATTATTATTCTGTATCCGCTCCCGATTCAAGTAACATAAAACACATGTCTAGTCTTCTCAATGATCAGTTAAAAATGTTGCATGTTACTTGTCTTTCCTTTAAAAGTTTAATGTGCTGTTATTCATTCTATTGCTTAGTGAACAAGATTTTATGATACGCCAAACACATTCAAGACTGAAAATCTGTGCAAGCCTATTTTTCCAAATTTTGGTTCAGATCAGCTGGATGGCTTGGTGGTAAGGCGTTGAACCCTGGTTCTGACCCGTGGTCCAAGTGGCCAGTAGGTGGATATTTGAGATGCAGAAAACTGTCAGCATCTTAAGTCCTATGATTATGCAGCATGCAAAAGATTCCCCGAATTCTGGAAAGACAAGAGTCCTTGCCAACCCTGCCCTTTGGCCTGTACTTGACTAGTAACAAATTGACAAAAGTAAGCTTTCTGAATGTTAGAAAGTTATTCACCATAGTCTTCAAAAAAAAAAAAAAAAGACGACCAATAAATACAGTTTAACTCTTTTAATACGATTGTGTTTAATTCAAAATTACGGTTAAAACAAACATTTTTCTTTTAAAGTTTGGTTTCGTATTCAATTACATAAAAAAATTCATGCATAATATGTATATTAAATTGAAAATCTCGGCTAAGACAAAAAAAAATATTTTCACTTCACTGAAAATGTTCCTGATTAAACAAATTTTCTTGTTTAGAAATTATTTATCCCTCTTGAAGTTTATAGATGGCCTAATGTGTGCTGAGAAGAAAATGTGAAATCATTTACATCCTAAAGAATAAAATCAATACGCTCGTTAACCAGTGTACATTTCAGTATGCAGGTCTATCTTCCATTGTGGATTACAATGTGTTTCTTATTTTTCTCATAAACATTCAATTCTAACTAATGCGTTATTATTATTATTTTTTTGAATGTGCTACTAATTAGATTATAATGTGTGCATTAGCAATAACAGTTAATAGAAGGTAATATTTTTAAAAATATAAGCAAGATTGTTTTCATTTCTTTTACAGTGTCACTTATTCACGGTTGTTTTACAAATAACGGGTAATACAAAGAAATTCGTTGATTTTTGGCATTTCAGTTTTAACAGAGTACAACTGTAATTAAAAAAAAAAAAAACCTTTAATTTGAACAACAGAAAAAAGTTAATGCATGCTTTTCGCTGCTATTTTACAGAATTATTAATAAAAAAATTTGTTGTTCAATTACTTGCAATCGAATCAATTCTGCGTCAGTCTCTAAAGATTCCATGCTGGAGGACCCTTCTTTGACAACAACAATGTCATGACCCGAGGAAGATCCTGCATATGACTTGGGTCTTGGAGCCTTAGGAGAAGACCTAGGTGATGGGGTAGCCGATGCACGTAAACTGTGAGCAGGACTTTTTGAAGAAAGTTTTGGAGAATCTAAATAAAAAGGAAATATTTTTTATTATTTAGTTGTAAAAATTTCAATTTCAGCTTTTAAGCTGAAACCAATTCTTCCAAAGAATATCAACTCATGTGAAGAATTTCAGTAACTAAAGCATTGTAAAGTTAAAAAATATATCAACAACTAAAGCCTTTTCAAGCATAAATATTTAGTTCTGCTAAAAGCATTGCTATTAAGTACTTTGAAGAACAGTTGATAAGGTACATTTGCTTTAAAAAGATAGAAAGAGAAGGAAAAAAAAGGAAAGCAAATTAAAGTAACTTTTACTGTGAATAATTTTTAGTTAAACAGTAAAATATTATTTATTTAAAAAGTATTCATTTCTTTTTTAAAAGATAAATAAATGCGGGAAAAATCCAATATATCTGAAATTCAGAACTGGTCTACTTTGGTTACGTGAAAATTCAGACAATGGGGTATTTTTAAGAATTAGGAAAAATATATGAATTTACAAAAATTTATCTTTTACTACCTATTCTAAGTTATATAATACAGTCTAACTTGTTTATAATGAGCACAAAGGGAACACGATATTTTCTCGTTATAAATGAGCGTTCATGAAAAGAATTTGAAAAAAATCAAAAATTTTTTTAAGTAGATACAATAGAGAACCAATTATCCGGGAAGTTAGGGACCATAGCTATCCGGGATATATGAATTTCCCGGTTTTCTGGATCGCTAAAAAGAGCTTTTGGCCGATTGTTTATAAAACTTAAATTACTATAATAAATAGTAATACGTATTAAAATAAAAAGAAAACAGTTCAGAAATGCTTATCAATATCGAAACATTAAAAACTACTAGTGAGAGAATTATTTAAACACCAAAAACCTCAAGTTAGTTAATAAGACCTGAGACCCTCACACTCATTTTGAAAAGGAAAGAAAAACACCAATTTTCGATGTTTTAAAATGAAAGAGAATGAAGGGAAGGGCAAGAAACAAGTTTTTGAACGTAAATGTGCAATTTTTCTACTATAGTGTATGAGAGAATTTGTATTCATGAATGCGTTTTTTTTCCACTTTTTTGTACAGGTTTGGCGTTAGCGATTATTGATAACTATTGGTTTTGCATTAAGTTAATACCAATTGAAATTTACTTTATGAGTTCCTGCAACCTTATTACAATCTTGCGTTTAACTATTTCTGGATTCCACCATCAACTATCCGGAAAATTTGAAAATCGCGGCGTTTCATGCGCTTTTGTGACGTCACTTCCGCTCTAATCGGTTTTAATTAAAGGCCATTCAATAAAATATTGCATTATAATGTGACAAAATTCATTTCTTTAGTTTTCAGTTAGAATAAAACACAAAAATTTCAGACTTACGTGCGTACTTTTTAGTTCAAGAAAATATTCTGGAAATTTTCCCCTGCGTTAAAAGACAACCCTTTGAAGTTCATTATTGTAAACATTTTCCCAAGTTATAGATGAGTAATATGGTATTTATTAAGAAACCGCTCATTTTCTTTTAGGTATTTAAAAAAAAATGCTTAGTTTTTCAAAAATTGCAAAAAATGCGTATTTTTAAAAAATTGCGGGAAAATCGGCAAAAGGTAGCCGGTTTTTTGGTTCCCAGATAAAAGGTTCTGCACTGTACTAGCTTTTTTTTTCTTTCAGTACAGTATTAAAAAAGTTGGTTAATGTGTTAAAATTATTTACTTGTTTTTTTCTACTAGGATAACTCAAAATCAAAAAAAAAAAAAAAATCTTCATTTGCACTTGGAAACAGTTTGAATTTTTCCTGCTCATCAAAAGCCATGTTGAGTATGTTGAGGTTAGACCCAAATCCTTAACAGTTGTCGTTATTGTCTATTTTTTTCATCTGCCTTAGCTTGAATTTAAACTACAATATTTTCAGAATTTTAAACCTCAGAAGTGATCACTTTAGCATCAATAAATATAAAATTTTCTAATGCTTCTTTAATCCAAATTTAGAAAAAGAACCGTCATATGTTCTCAGGATATGACTCAATTACTCAAATTTTACTCAAAATATAAAGTTTTGAACAATCAACAAATTTCTCAACAGACTTTTAAAATTTGGTTTTGGGAATGTTCTTTATCACCTTTGCCACAGCTGCCTGAATGGCTGAAATCTTATCGTAAAAAATTCTTTTCACTGCAGTTTTGTTTCGGGAAAAGGAAGAAACAAATCTATTTCTATAAATTATTTTATTCTATGTTTTTTAGATCACACTGTGCAATTTACCTAAGGAACTTAAGAGTATAGAAGGAAACATATGGAACACATTAAACTAAATGTTCATATCTGTTGACAATGTGTTACACAGCCTTTTATTTTTTTTTTGGCTATCTGTTGGGGCATAACTAGGTTTGCCTGATTTCTGAAATGTTCAACCGGAACACCCCCCGGAAGAGAAACTCCCTCCACCCCCCCATTCTCATTGCTAAGAATAAATGATTACTAAATTATATGAATCAAAACCAGGAGTAATAACACATGATCTAAGTCTATAAATTTAAAAATTTTATTTCTTACACATGTTAATATTTTCAAATTGTTTAAACACATTGAATAAGAAAAAAAAAAGAAGAACAATATTTATTTACATGTACATTTCATTGGCTAGAACTCTTTTGGTTTTCATATTGTTATAAAAACCTTTCAATTTCATGTTACAAATGACAGAGTAATTATCCTAAATAATCCCTCACAGTTGAATATTTTTAGACTTTTTTGGTCACCTATAATCAAATTTATCATTTTCCAGGACATGAAGTAAACCGGCCGGTACGCTGGAATTTTGTGTAAAAAATGGGAGTGTCCCGGTCAAACCGGGACGTCTGGCAGGTCTAGGCATAACTGATGTTTTTTAAGCAGATACAAAATTTGGATTATTTTTGTCTGATTTTGAACTGTTTCACACTATTAGAGTTCTGAATATTAATTAAGCAACAAAAATTTAAAATCTACATAAAGAGTCTACATGACAAATTTTAACCCCAAGAAAAATGCTCACCTCTTCAAACCTGCAGAAGTATCCCCCCCCCCCCCTACCACCGAAAAAAAAAAGAGGAAAAGGCCCATTAAAACACCCCATCTAAAATTTTCAATGATACAGTTGGCCATGAACTGATTTTTGTGGGCACTCCAGTTTAAAATGTGTTCATACCTAAAATTAGCCTACTAACTATATCTGTGCAAAACTACAAATTTAACTAAACAAGCAAACATTAAGCATAAGTGATATGAATTGAAGAGGAAATGGGCCAAGATTTCCAGAAAGGAATTCTAGCACCAGAGTTGATCTTTCTGTTTTAGTGATGTTTTTTACCAAATTGACTGCAGACAGTGTAGTAGAATGGAAGTCAGTTTTTTAATATTAAATGTACAATCAGGTCCAGCACAGAATATCTTTAGTTATGCTTCAATATTACCAAATAGAAATTGAATTATTATTACAATAAATTATATTAGTGATGCCAAAATAAGTAAGAAAATCAAAATGATTGACTTTGTTCAAACTTATTTTGGATTATTTTTGCGTGATTAACAAAGAAATTTTTCTACCAAAACTATACCTCAATTAAAAGAACTGTGCTCATTTGTTATTACTGAAAGCTGTGAAGTTCAGTGCTAACAAACTCAAGTATAAAGGAACAGTTCTTTACTATGTTTACATATCCCCATCCAAAAAAAAAAAAAAAAAAACCGGCCATTAATGATTTCGGTTTTTACTGTCTAATTTTTGAAAGAAAAATTTGTTAATGAGATGATTGAAACTTTTTTTAAAAACTAACCTCCAATCGGCCTGTTGACAGTATAAGAAATGTATGGTATATCAGAATCAGAACTTATTGATGGACGCGGAGAGGTGCTTCTTGGATGCTGGTGTTCCTTTATCTTGCTACTAGATTTTAAAATATGGGATCTTGAAGACTGAGTACTTTGCTCAGATCCCATTTTTGGGCAGAAATATCAAAATTATAGCATACAAACTCAACGAAGTAGATTGAAAACGCGAGAGATTCCGAATGAAGAGCGAGTGAACAGCGAGCAGGCAGAGCAGACTACTTCTTTTTTATTCTTACAGTTACAGTTTATTAGTCAGCAAAGAGAAACGTAGAGAAAGAAAGAATTTAAAATCAAAGATTATAAAGTTAACATCCATAATATTAGCCCAAAATTAGTTTTTTAAGGACTCATGTTAGGTGAAATACTTTATTCGAGCATGATTTTTACTAATCACTCATTATTTGTCACTATTTATTGTAAAATTATGGCAGCATCAAAGTATAAATAATCAACAAACGACGATCCAATGTTATTCCGATTCAGCAGTGTCGTGTCAATTTATGTTATTGTTATTGTTTGTTAACGCAAAAACAATAATTTTAATTTGATGGAAATTCATCTCAACGTCTTCTTGTATGAATGAAACAATTTTTGATTCATTTTAGGTATTTGTTTTTTGTTTTTTTTTTAATTGGAATTTTTTCCAACCCAAACAATTGTGCATTGGAAAGTATTTTTCAGTGTCTACTTTTGTTTGGTTTACATATACACTTTTATGGAAACTTAGGAAAATTGTTTCTTGTGGTAATTAGTTTTTTTTTTCAGATTAACTTTTGTCATTTTCTCTTTATTTGTGTTTTATAGGTATGAAAGATGTTGAAATTATTCTCGATGATGTATTACTTTAATTTGGACAAAAATCGCACTACGTTTCATCAGTTATTTATTTAACAGCTTTCATTTGAACAAAAGATAGATTTTTATCATAATGTTTTTTTTTTTTTGTGAGTTGTAAGCTAATCTTTTAAATACAACTCTATTTGACGGCAATAATAATACTTATAACTAATAAATATTTTTGGTCCGTGTTAAGTTTCAAATACCCTAAATTTCTTCCCTTTAGAAATCTTGGTTGATAATTATGCTAAAATATTTTTCTTTTTTCAGATATATGGTCTTAAAAGTGCAAATGAAATAAAATGTGGAACAAGATTTCTCAAGCTGCTGGTCTATCTGCTCCTGATGCAGAAACTGTGAGTTTGTTTTTCAGTTTGTTGTGACCAATTCACTATAATTGCTACAGCTTCACATTTTTTTTAGATAATTGTGTGTTTTTATCAGGGTTTCCGATTTATATCACTATTGATATTTATCATATATATCAAGAGAAATCCAATATTTCTTTTGAAAATATCATGATAGTTTGATATGTTTAATAAACATAAAACTCATATTTGCAGCTTAGCTTAATCTGAGAAACTGCTATTTAAATTTTTACACCTCCATATATTCGATTCAGATTCCTTTTTTTAGAATATTTTTAAAATTTTTCCCATGTATCTAAATAACGATAAAACATTGCATATAGGTAAAACATGTTATAATGAACCTCCTCGTGACTATAATTCAATGTTGACAAAAACTGTAGATATGAATTTTATGCTTAGCACGGCAGTGTTGCTTTGAGGCGACTTTGTATGAATCATTTTTATTCAATCTATTGAAAGTTATATGTAACCAAAAATGAATAAAGTAATACAGCATAACAAAATGTAATAACACATATATCAATAATATAATGCGAAGAACAAATTTCAATAATCAATAAACAATCATACTAATATAACAAATGATTTTTAATAACTTTTTCACTATTTGATTTTGCATGGTATGTTTATGATATTTTGTGATGTTTTTCTGTGATTTTTAGGTAGAAAAAATATGTAATAATTAATATCCAATATACTAGTCAATATCAAAATTAGTTATTTTTTTCATTTTTCAAGCATTAAGTTATCATATTTCGTAAAGATGGTATTGTCGTTGGTATAAAAAATTCATTTGAGGTGTTTAAATGTACAAAGTGTATATTTAGAGATAAGTAATGAAGAAAACATTTTATTTAAGTCTATATAGTACAATACAAGTATGAGAAAATAAACAACAGTGATTTGAGGATGCAGTTATTCTTTAACAATTTTAGTTTGCACTGATAAAAAATATCAGATATGTATGAAAATGTAAATTTTTTTCAAAAATATTATGATATTTTGAATCTTGATTCTTATCTATTTTCTACAGGAAAGTGCAGAGGAAGAAAATGTTGCTAGTGAGGAGCATGAGCAACTTCAACAGCAGCAACTCATGGTTAAACAACTCAAAGACTTATTACGAGAAAATGAGAAACGTTTTCAGGATAAGGAAAAGGAATTACAGGTAAATGTTCATTTATTTAGCTTTGAAATTATTATTTACATGTTTCAATGCAACCATTTGAACTGAGATACTGTGTTGAAAGACTTAGTTTCAACTGATTTTTGGCCTTTTAGCCAACTTAAATTTTGTTGTAATTTTGCTACTTTCAATTTATTCTCATGTTTCACTATTCAAGTTAGTGTTTTATACGATTGGTTATACTTTAAGCATGAAATCTTCTGCCCATTAATCTGCATGTTGTAGAAATTTTTGTTTGCATTATATATAGTTATAGAACTTTAAATGCAGCAGTTATAGAAGCAGGTGCGTGCATGTAGACATGTGCAACATGTCCTTGGCAATTTTGCCACAAAAGCATATTGATTTACAAGGAACATTTTTCGAGAGCAAGTGGTTAACATCCAATTTCCAATTACTCACTTTAATTGGGACTTGAAGAGTTTTTGCCCGTCCTGGTTGATACTGTTGAAATAAAGCTATTTGAGTGGAATAAATTTCCATTATTACCTTCTTGAGCAAGGGACACTACAGTTCTTTTTGAAGTGAATTGATTACAATCACATTTTTTACTTTTTATTTTTTATCAAACCTCTCATCCCTGGAGTAAAGGTCAAAATTCACATTTGCCACTCGCCACCAGGTAACCTACTTTGAAAAAGTGGTGACCCAAAAGAACTTCTTGTGAGCACTTTTCTCGTGAATCTATGTGATCAATAAATTTGGTTTCATTTGTATATTATATTGGTTTTTGTTACAATAGGTTATTCAAATGAGGGGTGCTGCTTTAAGAACATTAACATGATTAAATGTAAAAGATGACATATCTATTGACTGAAGAAGAAAATATCTAATGAAAAAAATATCACTGCATAACTTTATCCCTGTTAAATATTTGATGGCTTTTTAACAACTCAAAGAATAAATGCATGCACTCACATTGGAAATGGCATTCCTTAAATTCATTATTTTATGACACTTATAAAATACACTAAATATATAGAGCTTGGCACTTTTAAATATAAAGAATTTTGTTGTTTTTGTTTGCATCAGGTATTTAAAATTTGAAGGAAAGTGCTGTATTGTTTTGTATGAAATGATATTTGATGAAATGATATTTGATCATTCCCTCGCATAGACAATAAAATTTGGAAGATTTTTTTTTTAAATTTGATGCTGCTCCGTAGTTTATAACGAAAACACAATTGCAAATTATAGAATTACAAATATTGCTACGAACTGAAATTATCGCTAAAAAATGAATCCAAAACCAATTCACCAAAAAATAAACACTGATTATTCTGTGTTGAGCTTCAATCAACTTTGAAAAAATTTTGAAAATGAGACATTTGCAGAACAAAGAGGCTCAAAGTTTGGCTGAAATTGTTCTGACATTAGGGTTAATTTATCTCTAATCACTAAATCAGAAGTTAATTAAAGAATGTTCTTTAAAATCCCTTTCAAGGAACTTGCAGATTAACTAAATGAACTTTTTTTCTTACAGTAAAATGAGAAAGATCTCTAGGTTTAAGTCTCCTTGAAAAGGACTATGAGCCTATAGCTGTTTGATAAAGATTATACTGCATGCATTAGTCCTCTGATTGCTGAAGAATTTTTTTGTAATTATGCTATAAGTGCAGAGTAAAATGTGTACATTGAAAAATAATAGAAGCTCCTATTTTCAATATACGCATTTACTCCAATTTTACACAATATGTAATTTTTAACAAGACATTTTTAAGTTCACTTACTGCAAGAAGCCTTAGCATTTTCTACACAAATTTCTCTAATTCTTTATTACATATATCTGCAAATTATGTTGCATGGTTGAATTCCCTTGATTCTTTTTACCGTGTAAACCTCACACTGCCAAACTTTCACCCACAAAAGTTTTCTATAGTAATTAATTTTTCATACTACCTCTGGTATTGTTGGATTGCTAGCCATTCCTTCACTTTTTCGACAGTAAAGCTCAAAGTAAGTAATTGTAGTCAATGTAGTGTGAAAATCATAGCAACAAACAGCAGTGTTATCTCACTCCTATGCATTTTTGACTTAACGCAAGAGAAGAGCAATAGCTCTTCGTCGGACCCAAATCGTAAAGAAACTAAACATCAAAATATTTTAGATGCTCGTATATGCTCCATGTAATGTTTTCCTCAAGTTTAATCAATCTTTTTGATCAAAATTTTCTGACGAAACGAAAGCTTTCAAATTTGTTCACCTGAGGACATTGTATGCATAAGTAGAGCTTTATTAGCATGGCTTCAGAGCTATCATTGTCAATGGAAGCGCTAAAACCAGCACTTTGTAGTGACAGAGTCAGCTATTTAAATGTAAAATATGTCAGGAAGTATGAAAATATTTTCATGTTTAGAGTATCGAATGTGCGAGAAACAAATGAATAAAAAAGGAGCAAAATTTGCCTGAAACCACTTGAACATGAAACTTCATTAGAAACAGGCATGTTAAAACTTTGCCATTACCATATTTTTCCCCCAACCCCCTGAAAACCTCTCGCAAACCCCCAGGGCTCGAGAACCACCGGTTGGGAACTGCTGCTTTAAGCTATGAGAAAGTAAGAGTTTTGCTTATTTACTTTAATAATAATGCATTTTATCAAGTACCAGAAAAAATAATTTTGTACTTATATTCAAGAATGAACTATTCATTTTGCAGGATATTGCTAATAAGTTCCAGAAATTCAAATTGCAGTCAAAGGCAAAGATTTCACATTTAACAAATCAACTCAAAGAGAATGAAAAGTCAGCAAAAGTAAGAAATATTATCTTCCAAAGATTTAAAAATCTTCATGTTATGGTATCACTTGACTTTTTTCAGGTTGCTTTAGGAACATGCATGGGTTTGGTCATAAAGTTTCCTGTACCGAAATAACAATCAGAACTAGTTTAATTCTGTAGCAGCTATTTAGTGTATAATTTCAACTCCTTATCGATAGCTAGAATTGCCTATATCATTTGGCTTTTCGCCTGATTGTTCAAGGCATTTCTCAAGTCAAATCTTATACGAATATTTTTTCCTCAAGATTGGCAAATAATAAATGTTTTGGTTGATTATTTTCCACTTTATGGGAGCTTTAACGCAATTTAATGTCTCTTTTAGTTCTTTGCATTGATTGAACACTAATTTACTATCCAATTTACCTGGAATCTCACCGTACTTTTTGCAAAAGGATTTCAATGGCTAGGATCCTTGTCTATTTTTTCAATTGTCGCTGTTTTTGATGTCAAAGGCTATGTATTATTTTTTCTCAGGCTCACAATGTAACCAAATATCACCATTAAAAAAAACTTTAAAACTTTTGCTAATATGTAAAATAATCCTCCACCTAAATAAGACAAATCTTTAAACAGCACAAAAACTTCCATTAATTAATTTTTTTTTTTGCACAATTTCAAACAATCGCCAAACTTAACTATTTAATTACCATATGAAATGATTACCGTATTTTCGGACCCGCCAAAAGCGCCGCACCCAACATTAATCAACTTAAAAGCACTATTAGTATTAAAGAAAGCTGGAATGAAATGCAAATTCAAAGAAATATTTTTAATTGACTCAACTTTATATACTTTGTACTGTAAATATGATAATGAGGGACGCAGACCCTTTTCCTCAATGCCTCACCAATGTCAAAATCTCTGGCCCAAGTAGCACAAAATATATAAACCGACATTGAAATGAAGTAGTTCAACATTAAATCTCGAACAATAACAGACAATGTTCTTGGCACGTAGGTGTATATTGATGTATTTTTTTTCTCCGACTTGATTTAAAAAGTAATTTTTACTGTTTATTTGGGTGCTTGAAATCAGTTAATCATTATTGAAATCATTTATAATAATCGTTATTAAAATTCTTATTTATGTAGAAATCAGAAGCAAAATAGAGAAAATTGCAAACATCAAAAAACGTTTTTCAATTTTAGAGAAAAATATTGAAATACTTACATACTTAGACGTGACTGTACTTTTTCTATGTTAATCGGTATGTTGTGGTACCAGCAAAACGATATGGTGCCTTCTATTGGCAGCAATTTCAACGTTTTTAAAAACGTTAAACATTTTTTTACTTGAAAAATGAAAAAAAAAGACACTATATTCGCCAAACCCGTTATATGCACCACACTGGCAATTTTTAAACTTTTCTTCTTGAATGCACCGCACCACTAATTCCCGAAAATACGGTATCCTCTAATTAAATTATTCCAAAATGATACTGCGAATTTGGTAACATTTTAAACTGCACCAAGGCGCCACAATAGTTGAAGTTTCCAGCTAAATTTTTTAAAACAGTTTGTACTTCAATAGGCATGTAGAGAAGATTTCGGACACTATTTTCAAGACAAAAATTGACGGATAAATTTTTTAAAACAAGTGAAACAAGTTACATTTTTTGGAAATTCCTCAAATTTGTATGCTTAAGTGTCGTGCTTTTGTTTCTGAATGAATATTATTTTGTTCTTTATACTTATTGCTATTTTAGCTTTATGGGTAAGGATGAAGTTCGAATTTTAATCAAGTCAAAGTGGTATTTTTTGCTTTCTGCCCAACAAAAAAGAAAACAAAATAGAGTAGCTATTGTTTCTCATAATTATTACTGTCACAGGGAACGCCCTGTATTTTTGCTTGGGTGTTTCTTTGCTATTTAGGTTTTCTTGAGGGTTTGTACATACGAGGCAATAGGATCATGAGGATAGAATTCATCATTTATTTATCTATAAGATATGCTGCATTAATGAGCATCCAAGCAACACCGGGTAATAAGCTAGTAATACATAATATACCTCTCTTGGTCTCTGTAAGCTGAAAAAATGAACTTCTGAGCATAGAATTATCATGTCAAAAAAGCAGGAGCAGGGATCAAAGAATGAGTGTCTGCCTCTTTTACAGAAAAGTAATGTTCAAGTCTTTTGTTTTTATTAGACTATACCATTAGTAGTCTAGCAATTATATATCTTACTACTATTATATATGCGAAAGTTTGTCTGGATGTATGGATGTTTGTTACTCTTTCATGCAAAAACTACTGAACGGATTTTGATGAAACTTTACAATAATATAGCTTATGCATCGGAATAACACATAGGGTAGTTTTCGTCCCATTATGGGGGACAAAACCCCCTTAGGGGGGCAATAAAACACAATTTTCGTATAAATTCTCCAATATGGGGATAAAAAAATACTTGCACATATTTACATTATGTGTCCATCGAAAGCTCAGATTTCTCTGCTGAAGATGGCACCTGTTCGAAATTTCTAAGTAGAATAAAAAACGAGTTATAAGCTTTTTAGTTCCATGTTCGATGGCTTTCCTCAACTCAATACAGTATTTAGTGTATCATCTCAACTCCCTGTCGATAGCGACGATTGTTGTATTGTTGACTATCTTTGCTTTTCGTGACTGTTCAAGGCTTTTCTCAAGTAAAATTTAGAAGTAAGATTTTTGCACAAGATTGACAAATAATACATGGATTTGGCTGATTATTTTCCATTTTAATGCAACTTTGAGGCAATTATTACGTTTTATTTAAATTTAGTTGTGTGGACTGGGTATTTAATCAATCAGCAGGAATCTAGCCAAACTTTTTCTGTGGAATCATTTCAATAGCTAAGGCATTTGGCAATTTTTTCATTAATTTGTCTTTGCGCACAATTTCAAACATTTGCCAAATTTTTACTATTGTGGAAACATTTATTGGAAACATTTCGGGTAGCAACATTTTATAATCACCAGAATTATCTCAGTATTTCGCGACACTATCTCTTCGATGAAAATTAGTAACAACACACAGTTTTACAAAGTAGGGAGAGGGAGCCTCATTTAAAGGGGATATCACATGAGAGAAATTACGGGACATCGTAACCGCAACAGGAACCGTCAACGCTATCTGGAACCGGTTTTTCTACTCACTTCCACAAACGATCGCTCCAAAATTCTCGTGTGCTATGGAAATTCGCAGTTGCTTGTATAGGGGCAAATTTTTTCCTCCGCTAGAAAAAATTGCCTTTAATTCTGGGCAAGTTACGAAGGAACCAATCTGGGCGCTGGGATTTCGTGACGTCAGGCAGCGTCACTGTAAAATACTTTTGCAATCGTGGCGACAGAAATGTGGGAATTCCTTTTTATTGTTCTATTTATTTCATGTTTCAAAAATTTTCAGTTACACTTTTAAAAACGGATGAGCGACATTTCACCTTTGGTTTTGCATCTGATTTTGAATTTAAATTTCTACTTATATGCTAGTTAACATCAGTGCGAATTTTATGCATTTCTTAATTTATATTGGTGCTTTTCGTTTCATTGGGTGTTTGAAAATTGTTTTGCACAAATGTTACAATGGGGTCGTTTCCAAAATTTTAAACGTATTTTTTTCTGAAAGAGCATGCTTAACCACCTGACCATTTTTTTAAAAATTTGTTTTTGTTTAATATTTTAAAAAAATTACTTAAATCGTTGCGCTTTCATTGTTTACATTTCTGTCATCTGACGTCACAAATGATGAAACGCCATTCACAGAGCAAAATATTTAATTGCAGCTCAAATTTTGAAAGTTCAATCTGCAATCCCAGTTATTTACGCATAGCATATTTAACTGAAATTTTAATGATTTTATTAATCGACTAAAAGAATGTTTTAAAAAAGTTTCAAAATTGTACATTAAATAATACTGACTTTTTTGCGCTTCATCGTTTCATTACATTTTTTTAAAGCGTCATTTTATTTTTAAATGTCTGGAACTATTTTAATAAACTCGGCCACAGATTTTCCTGTGTGCAATATGTATCTAGTGGCGTTATATTTGTGTAGGTTAAAGTGTTAGCACATCTCCAATATATTTATGAACTCGAAGGTAAAAAAAATAACTATGAAAGGCCTATTGATCAGAGTTTGCTGGCTTTTTTTTTATTTATATTTTTTCATGTTTGTTTTTAGCTATGAATTTAAGTATAATTTGTTAGAATTAAAATTTCTTCTTACCTGTCAATAAGTGACTAATAATTCCTATCTAAATTAAGATTTAATTTAGTAGTTATGGGAAAAAATAAGCCTGGAGAAGTCATATATTCTGTATGTCTTCTTTAAATGTAACAAGAGTATCACTTTAAATCAAACATTCAATTAATAGTAATAAAAGTTTTCTGTTTTTCTGAAATTTTCACCATAAGTTCTACAAATTAATGTTAAAACTCAAATATGAATTTAACAGGAGGAGCTTTGGAGACTGCATGAAATAATAATTGATGCTCTAGCTCTGAAATCATTGCCTTGATCATTTCCCCCTTTTTTTTACCATCTTTTCACAAACCCACATTCAACTAAAGCTGCAAGAGTTGCATTAAGTATTTGATTACTAGTTTCATCCATAAGTGTCAAATTAAAGCGACGCACAGTGGTTCAAAATGACAAAAAAGCGGAAAAATTCAATAACTTTGAATATTCTCAAAAAATGCTTTGGAAAATTGTTAAAATTGTTGCATGGTAATATTTATCTTCATGCTTGCTAATCGTACTCACTGCGAAACCCCAATTTTACGTCCCCCGAATCTACTTTTTCCCCACGTTTTACGTTTTTTATCATCAGGCCCCAGTTTTTCCGTGCACTAATAATATTAATTTAACCCAGATGGAAAGTTTGTTATTTATGAATTTCCCGCATTTTACGCTTTCCCTTGGCAGTTAAAAAAAAAGAGAAAAAATGTTTTAAAACTAAGAAAAGTGTTTCCCTCTGTGCATTTTTAAACATAATCCACTCTGTTGAAAGTTAATCCACAAAAACAGAAACGCTTCTGCTCCATCTGTAGCTGACCTTATGGACTTTTCGGCGCCAATGAAGACGAACAAGAAGAAGAGGAAACACAACTCGTCTCTTCTTTCAATGCTGCATTTAAGAACTTAATAATAGTTAAAAACTATTTTCTTTATCATAAAGACCAGGAAAAAACTTTGCAAAGTGTTCCAGCCCCGGAAGACGCTGTATTTACTTTCGATTCATAGTCCAGGATCTGAAGGGGGTTGAGCATGCATGGAAAGGCTGACGGAATATTATTTCTGATTATTGTTACAGGCACAATGGTGATTATGAAACCACATGTCGTCGCCCCCCTGGGTGGTCGACAATCCCGGGGGAGGGGGAAAGCAGTGGGGGGAGCCGTTTGCTAAAACACTTATAACTCGCGAACTATTTTAGATAAAACACTGAAAAAAATAGTAATTGACGCATCAAAACAAATGCTTCATAAAAGCTAAATATGATTATGGACCTATCTTTGTTAGTTTCTGAGTAAAATTGCATTTTTCGCAAACAAGCAAAATTTTTAAATAAAATGCGCAAAACACTTTTTTTGACCAAAATAAATTTTAAATCAAAATCGTTTGATTTTTTTTTCAAATAAAGTCCTAAATATCATTATTCAGTTTGTTAAAACTATTTAAGTACTGTTAACGCGTTGAAAAACAAAATGACAGTAGCAAGCTTGAACACTATTCGTAGTATAGTTCAGGATCTAAAGGGGGTTTTTGAGCATGCATGGAAGACCTGATGCAAAATTATTTCTGATTATTGTTACAGGCACTATAGTGATTACGGAAACACGTATCGTCCCCCCCCCCCCTCGGCGGTCGACATCCCCGGGGGAGGGGGAAAGCAGTAGGGGGATGCCGTTTATTAAAACACTCATAACTCCCGAACCGTAGGAGGTAAAGCACTAAAAATGTGGCAAAAGATGCAACAGAACAAGGGCTTGAAAAGCCCAAATATGTTTATAGTTCTATTTTTGTTGGTTTATAAGTAAAATTCCTTTTTTAACAGCCATGCAAAAATTTTGAATAAAATACGAAAAGCTTTTTTTTTTAAAGATAAGTTCTTTTTTAAAATTATTTAACCGTTTAGGGAATCAATAAAATCTGAAACTTCATCATTCAGTTTGTTTAAAACTGCTTAATTTTTACCAACGTGAGCGTTAAAAAGCGAAATAGAAAATGCAAGCACTGCCTAAGTTAGCGCATTGAATAAAACGGCAGTATGGTAAGGAGAAAAAAATAGTCTTATTATCCTTATGACGAACTATTCATTCTTCAGTTTACAAACTTATTTTAATTGCAAAGTATTCAATTATGGCTTTTATTCTGTTATATACTGCTTCACATTTAAGAGGAACTAGGGAACCAGGCCCACAGTAGTTTCAATTCAAATATAATTTTAATTTATTTCTATTAATTTATATTTTCAATTTGCACAAAGAAATATTGCCGGCATTGTTTTGCGGATATTGTTTTTTATATTTACCCAACAAAAAACAATGATACAAGAAATAATATGTTCTAAATAAATATAAAAAATGAGAAGCATTTTTGAGCTTTTATGAAAACGAATATAAATATAAAATTATACACTAGAGTTCTAAAAAAAACTAATTAAATAAAATAGTAAAATAATGCGTATTAAAAAATAATTTCAGAATATCAATATGCATACATAAAGCATTAATATATCTGAAATCTGGATCATACTCTTTTTTGTTGACTTGTAATTGTTCTGTTGAATCGTTCTCTTCCGAGTATTTTGTAGTTTATGTGTTTTTGCTTTAGCATTAATAGCACAGTAATTACAGCAAGATGAATTATTAATAAAACATTTACAGGATTATTTACAGTTCTTGCCTGCGTAGGGTGGAATTAAAACTCTCTGGTAACACTGGCTGCATCATAAGGTGTGGGGCTTTATTGTTTTATTTTCATCCAAGTGAAACCCAAACTTTGTTACATCTTAAGGCACTGCTAAGGTACAGGGGAATTGATTCAATAGTACAGTTGAGCAATACTTCCTAGCACATGTTGGAAAGAATTGCAGGAGCATGGTAGAGAGCTGATATTATATTTATTTCTTATGGAAATGATAAGAAATTATTGTGTGTAATGGTTGCATTCGCAAGAAATACCTATTTTCTTGACATTTTTTTTATAATACAGCTTCTAACAGTTGAAATTCTGAAGCACTCATATTGTTTTAATGCTAACTCTAATGTACGAAAAACAATTTCCGACTTTTTTGGTAAAGTGAAAGCATACTTTTTTGTTCCTATTTTACTTGTTGAATCGCAGTTGGAAAATGCATCAAAAGCTTGCAAAATTTTAGATGTTTTTTCCGTAAGTGCTCCTGAAGATAAATGCCATCCTAAAGCTCTTTTCCTTTCCACAACACCAGCATATGAAATGCCAACCTCTGTTTCCTTTAGCAAAGATTGCCAATAAGAATTCATTAGTTTCTGATCTATAAACTATTAATTACTTTTTCCCCTATTTTGCACTGAATCACATGCAGGAAGATAGATTCTGTTGCGTGCTTCGTCCTGGTTGGACTCGGGCATTTCAGAGAAATTTATTACTTGACTCTCAGATTTTAAATAATATTCATTTTCGTTTTCAGAGTTACCAGACGCCAGAAGCTGATTGGATGCAGGAACGATATGTTACATATTACATACTATGAAATGTACTTTTAAAGGTTCTTTTTATTTTCAAAAATGGCTATGACACGAAACCACTACATTTGAAAGTTGTGTTTGGGACATTATGGACCAGAGTCATTCCATCGATAACTTGAACTTTGTTCTTAAAATAGGGTGCTTCTTCTAGAGTTTTGCTGCAAGAAGTATCGTTTTCAATTACATTCACGAAATCGAACCTCTCGCTTTGCTTCAGTGAACCATTCTGATGAACCGAACCTAGCATTGGGCTTATTGTATGGGAATGATTTTTAGATTTACTAACATCACTTTTGAGCTAACGTTTCCCAGGTTTTTTTTTTTTTTTTGGTTTTCTTTTGCTGTTTTGCAGTTGCTATTGAATACATTGCCATTTCAGGACTTCTCTGGATAAGAGACTATTCACATTTTCTTTGACGTTCCACTGAAATTTTTATGCTGCTTATGTGGCAATAGCCTCGCTCACTATGTTTTATAACTCAGGTGTAAAATCTGCAAAAGGGTTATCCTGATTGTTTATCCTTTCCGTAATTACTTCGTACTTGCAAACTTGCATGTTTTAATTTTTTAAAAAGTGCCATTGTGACCCGTACAAAGCAGCTATAATGCATTAAAGGTTAAATAATTAACTGGGACATTGTTTTGATAATATTACGAAATAAAACCGCCAAAACAGGAGAGCCACAAAATTTACTTTCGTTTATGTTGAGTCTTCAAGGTGCATTCTGCAAACTTTGTTTTTTTTTTTTTTTTTTTGGTGAATTACCTCAAATGCTTTTTGAGCTTGCTTTTATTTCACTTTTCAACGCTTTGATAATAATTAAGTAATTTTAAACAAACTAGATAATGATATTTCAGATTTTATTGGTTCCCAAAACAGTTAAATAATTTTGATAATTTGAAAAAAAAATGCGTATTTTAATCAAAATTTTTGCTTGTTTGCGAAAAATAGAATTTTATTCAGAAACTAACAAAGATATGATCATAGTCATATTTAGCTTTTATGAAGCCCTTGTTCTGTTGCGTCGATTGCCACTTTTTTCAGTGTTTTTTTTCAAATAGTTCGCGAATTATGAGTGTTCCCCGGCCAAACGGCTCCCCCAACTGCTTTCCCCCTCCCTGGGGTTGTCAACCACCCAGGGGGGCAACGACATGTGGTTTCATAATCACTATAGTGCCTGTGACATTAATCAGAAATAATATTGCGTCAGGTCTTCCATGCATGCTCAAAAAACCCTTTAGATCCTGAACTATACTGCAAATCGTTTTCGAGCTTGCTACTGTCATTTTGTTTTTCGGCACGTTAACAGTACTTAAATAGTTTTAACAAACTGAATAATGATATTTAGGACTTTATTTGAAAAAAAAATCAAACAATTTTGATTTGGAATTTATTTTGGTCAAAAAAAGTTTGTTTTGCGCATTTTATTCAAAAATTTTGCTTGTTTGCGAAAAATGGAATTTTACTCAGAAACCAACAAAGATAGGTCCATAATCATATTTAGCTTTTATGAAGCCCTTGTTTTGTTGCGTCGATTGCCACTTTTTTCAGTGTTTTATCTCAAATAGTTCGCGAGTTATGAGTGTTTTAGCAAACGGCTCCTCCCACTGCTTTCCCCCTCCCCCGGGGTTGTCGACCACCCAGGGGAGCGACGACATGTGGTTTCATGATCACCATCGTGCCTCTAACAATAATCAGAAATAATATTGCGTCAGCCTTTCCATGCATGCTCAACCCCCTTCAGATCTCGGTCTATCAATAACTCATTATTACTGACTATTTTCAACCTAAACGCCCGAATTTGTTACTTAATGTGTTAGAATGATCTAAACTGGTGTGTACAATAATGTTCTTTTCGTAAAATATCGCATTTTTACATTTTATAAGCGTCGTCGTAGCTACCTTTATTACTATTTTTGTTTCCTTATCTGATTTTTGCTTTTTATACATTTCTCGTATTTTACATTTTCCCATATTTTATGTATTTTATGTTTGATTCAGGTCTCTGAGAAACGTGAAATCGGGGTTTCTCTGTAGTTCAAATTCATTTCTGTTTTAAGTGAAAAACATAAATTAAATCAGTCGTTTGCCTCACGCAAGGTTTATTTATTGCAATTGATACCCTCGAACAATATTTTCTGGCAATGTTGACGAACAGCTTTATACTAGAATGGTTTTGAAAAAGAAATCAGAAATTTCAAACGTTTAATGATTTTCTAATTTCACTGTTTTATAAACAGAATGGTTATTTAACTTTTTATATAGAATTATGTATGAGTTTAAAAAATTTCTTTCTCATATGTATCTTCTTTAAAGCTAAACGGGTCCGAAAATTGTTATTTTCAGGTTACTACTGGATTGCATGTAGAATAATGCTTCGCATTAAGCCGCCATAACAACGTAAATCTACTTTAAAAAATCCTCTATATTTATTGATGAATGTTTAAAGAGCCCAACTTTCGGAAACAGTAAACAAACGTTTTTAGACTCTCCTGCAAAGTAGTGAAACTGACATACGTTAGTCTGGAGCATGTCAAATTTGATGACCAATTTCTTTGATAAAAAAGCAATTAACCCCTGTCATACCAATACGAGTTATTTTCTAGCTTACTATATTGGTATTCGTAAATAGCGAAGATCAAACAAAAGCATCTGCCACAACTGCAGTCGCAGGTGGTCGCAGCTAAAATGTTGTTGTTTATTTACAGGAAGGATTAAACTATTGATATAGGTAAATTTTAGCCCACCGGAAGTCGCCGATAAAAGTATATTCCACAATACTTTTCATTATATTTTTAAGAAAATAATGTTTTTTTATTTCAGGTTGTTTTTAATTTTGATGAATTTTTAATTTTTAATTACGATGTAATATGCATCCTATAAGTGTGAAAAACCAATCAGAAATGACTTTTATTAAATTTTAGTCCTCCTTATTGAATGAATGAATTAAAACTGAAGTATAAGGCGTACGTCCGAAAAAAGTAAAAACATAATTGTTCAACAATCTCGGCTTATTTTTGTAAAAACGAATTTTTTTTTCAAAAAACTCTTATGAAGTAAATTACTACAACTCAAGGACTAAGTAATTACGGCATGAAATATTTTTTATCTTAAAACTTAAAAATAGCTATTTTTCCACCCTTGAACCACTGTGCGACGCAGTGTGACAAGCAAATGCGGAATTGACAAAAAGCGATGAACAAGCGCAAGCACATGGATATAAACTAAAAAATGGTAGCCCCCATTGTGAACAAATCGAGCAACCGTCCGCGCAACCGGCAGCAACCCTGTAGGCAACTTCCCTTCCGAAAAACCAGTTCCAGATAGCGTTGACGGTTCCTATTGCGGTTGCAATGTCCCGTAATTTCTCTCGTGTGATATCCCCTTAAGATATCCCAAGACGATTAATGCAAATTTAATAACATTTTAAATCGCAGTAAAGGATTACGGGTGCCTACGTTTTTTAAAAGTTTGTACTTCAATAGCAATATAGATAAGGTTTTAGACTATGTTCGAAAAAAAAAAATTAATTTGAATTTTGACATCTCGAATTCAAATTATGTTTCTCGCAATCACGAGCGTGTGTAGGCGTGTGTGTTTGTGTATGTGTGCAAGCATGAGTGTTTGGGTGTGTGTGTATAGGTGTGTGTGTGTGTAGGTGTGTGTGTGTGTAGGTGTGTGTGTGTGTAGGTGTGTGTGTATACGTGTGTGTGTAGGATATGGACGCAACCTGGAGACTGTTTTCGCTAGAGAAGCAGCATCGGGACGAGCCGGTCGACGGCGGTGCTGCAGAGGGAGGCCGGGGGGAAAATAAAATCATAGGAATTCAAAACAGTCAAATGAGAACAATAAGCAATGTGATTGCTCAAAAAAAAAAGATAAATCTTTTTAAACAAGTGAAGTTGAAATCATATTTTGGAAATTCCTCAAATTTGTATATGCTTAAACATTGTTTTTTCGTTTCTAAAAGAGTACTATTTTGTTCTTCATACTTATTGCCATTTTACTTTTATGGGTTAGGAAGAAGCTCTATTTTTAATCACATCAAAGCGGTGTGTTTTGAGTTATTTCAGTTACAGCAGAGAACGAATAAAAGTAGCAATTGTTTTTTATAATTATTACAGACCCAGGCAACGGCGGGTATTTTTGCTACGTAACAATTATCTGGCAACTAAATAAAGTTATGAAATAGAATCTGCCCCCCTACCCCCAGTTACCATCGAACAAAGATTTATTTTTCGCCAGGAACGGCCAAATACATGCAAACATTTTCTTTATAGCATCTTCTATTCGGAATTAAAATCATGTCTTATGAATATAGATTAACCAAACATTTTACGCAGTTTCATAAACTTGGCAAGTCTCTGGCGAATGTATGGTACTGTGGTCCTTTAGCGATTAATAATGGATTCGGATTTATTATTTTACATTTTAATGCAGCTTTTAATTGCAAAAATATAAAATGAAACTTAACAAAATGACATTTTAACAACTTATTTGATAGGAAGAGTTATGATAACGTGTTCGGGATGAGTGTTCAAAAATTTTGACGCTACAGCCATTACAAAAGTTGCATTAAAATGTCAAAATTCCCCCAAATTAATTTTGGTAAAAAGATCATTAAGTACTATGAGGTATTGAAGTTAAAATTAATCTGCCAAATTAGTGAAACAACACTCTTAAATAACATTAAAACTACTATTAAAATGTAAATTAATCCACCAAATTCATTTTTCATCCCCAGTCTTACCAGGCGACTATGTGCATTGGCGAATTATTTAAAATTTTTTATGAAACTTTTCATTTTCTTTTTCTTTTTTTGTGCATGTATTTTTAAGGGTTAATGATGCTAATTAGGATTTTGTAGAATTAATGTCCCTATTTTAATGGCGACAATGGAGAATATTGTTCTTTCTTTTTTCTTTTATTTTGTTTTTGTTTTTTTTATCCTATCGGATCTGTACTGATGAAGATTTTTGGAAATAATCATGACTGAGATCATCAGAGGGAAGAAGCTATACATTATACAATAACTTAGATAGCCGGTGTAGCGCTGGATATTATTTGATGGAGATCGGGATTATAAGGAAACTGTTTCACTTTATTTAAGAATAGTTGACCTCACTCGAATTGGATTGTTTGAGAATTAATTACCCAAACTAACTTCTTTAGAACTCCTGAACGTTTTCGTGATTCATTTTGTGTGATTTTTTGGATGTCTTCCCAGTTTCTCCGACATTTCATTTGCCCCCCCCCCCCTTCCCCCTGATTTTCAGTTTTAATCATACCTTTTGATACATTTAAAGGGGCAGGCAATTTGAAATGTCAGCGAAACTGGAGACAAACCATTTTTTGGTAACTATTTGACCTCTGCCTGTGTTGACCGTTAACTTGAATTGATTGAAAAAAACTACATCAACGTGAGCGAAGCCGCGGGTAAAAGCTTGTATATATATATATATATATATATATATATATATATATATATATATATATATATATATATATATATATATATATATATATATATATAAAGAAATGTTTAAAAAATGGTTTGTTTAATGTTAAAATGAAAGTTTGAGCAAACATCAATTTTTTATGTGTCATGTCTATCACTTTATTGTTATGTTTTTCATAGATTATTTTATAGTATCAATTATCTTTTTATTCCTTATATTAACTAAAACTTATTTTATCAAAATATTTTCTGTGTGCGGAAATTTCTTCAGGTTTTTTACTTTTTAAAGTGAAAAGAAGCTATTTTAAAGAATCTATTCTTTTGCTATTAATACAGAAAGAGAGACAGGGAGAGGTGAAAAGTCATTGATCCAGCAAAGAGGGACTCTAAGTACGGTAAACCGAGTCAGCAAAAAAGGTGCTTGCAAGTGTTCAAGATTTAACGCAATGAGAAGAAATGCATAGTTCATCTTGCAGTGTTTTGGACACACCTTCTCTGTTCAATATCACTTTTCAATAGTACTATGCAAATTCACTACCACAAGCAGAAAGTTGAATTTTCTTGCCTTCATTTTGAAATACAGTAAAACTTGTCTACAACGATACTGTTGGGACCTAAAAGAAACATTGTTATAGACAGGTGTTTGTTATAGACAGTTTGGACATTTTGCCCCTACATGTCGAGTGCATAAAATGTATCGAGTTTTATTTAAAAAAAATTAAACTAACTTAATAATTTAATAATAGGTAATTTAATCTTTTTGTAATATTAGCACTTCTGATTAATATGATTAAAACTTGATAATGTCTTTACATACTACAAAAAGATATAAACATCCCCACTAATGGCACCTTTCAGTCGCTTTCGTTTGGTATCCACTTTACTTTTTCTCACTACTATTTCTATTAAAAAAAAAGAGTACCAATAGTTGACAAATAAATTCCACATTTTTTATCTGAATTTACTTATATTGATCCACTATCCATTGGATGCCAGTATAGTTCAACTTTTCTCCCAATTGTCCTGAAATAATTTCTTATGAATGTACTCCCATCATTTTTTTAGTTTAAAAAAAAAAAAAAAGCGGTGATAATTAAATAAATTAGTTTTGTGCTTTAAAATAAGGGTATATATTATCGTTATAGACTGGTGCACCTGAAATGTGATTATCACTATAAGCAAGTTGAAAATACCTTAAGTAACTGAGAATTTTGTTTAAACCAAAGGGTATTATAGTTAGATTTATTGTTGCAGATAGTATTGTTATACACAAGTTTCACTGTATTGACTTTTTAGCCAATATTTCTAAATGTTGGCTAATAAGCCAGCATAAAAAAATCCTGAAAAAAAAAATGGAAAGGAAAATTTAAAAGATAAATCTAATGAGTAATTGTTTGAATTAAAGAATTACATTTATGGTTGAAGATTGATTTGTTTGAAAACTAATTTTAGGGTCTCTGTTTATAATGATGTAATAATAGTTTTAAAAAAAATTGTCCCTCTCTAATTCAAATCTAGTGGACACTTATAAGTATTTTTTTCACATGTAGAAAGAAGACTGTGATTTTGATGACACATCTAGTTCTGATTCTTCTGAGCAAAGTCAGCGTGGAAAACTTCTTTTTTTGAAAAAACAATTGGGGCAAGTTAAGCAGCAACTAGAAAAAAAAGATGAAGAGCTGAAGAAAATTACAGAAAGTTTTGAAACTCGAGTGTTTGATTTGGAAACCCAGCTGAATGAAAAAAATATTTTAATTTCCTCACTTGCTGACAAAAATATAGCTGATAAAGAGCAAGAAAATGTTGATAAATCTCCTAAAGTAAAGTATTTTGGTTTCTCTCACAGAATTTGTATTTATTTTTGTTTTGTGTGTTTGAAATGAAATTGTAGTGGAAACTGGAAGATTTTCACTTTTGTCTTTTTATACTTCACAAACGTGCTTGTGAGCATCATGTACAGAAAATTAATGCTTACAGAAATTCCTCACTCCATGTTTGACTCCCCAGCCAGAAATACTTTCTTGAGGGGGTTTCTTTTGATGAAAAATACCTGCGGAGGGATTTTTCTGATCAAAAATACCTTCTGGAGAGGGTTTTTGATGAAAAATACCTACTGAAGAGGGTTTTTTGGTGAAAAATACGTTCTGAAAGGGTTTTTTCTGATGAAAAATACATTCCGGAGGGGTTTTTTGATCAAAAATATCTTCTGAAGGGGGTTTTCTGTCAGAACAGCCCTTTCATTTGAAAAAACTACTGTATTAAAATTTGAATTTATGTTAAGACCTCTGGGGGGGGGGGGGGGTTAAGACTCAGGGGGTTGTTTTCACCCTCCCCCTTTGTTGTGCCACTGACTCCTGCAAAGTACCAATCTCCCGTTTTTTATCTCTTTTTGTGCTGCATCAAAATCTGTTTTAACTGTGATCAAATATTCTTTTGTCTTTGAAAATCTTTGTATGTTTTAATTCTTAAGGATGTTTTGTGCAAGTAAAGCATCAGTATAAGATTTTTTTTCACAGCTATCGTCCAAAAGTAATCAGTTCACATTTTACCTGTTTTTCAAAAAAAAAAAAAAAAATCTTAACAGAATTCTAACTGATTTACAATTTAACAGTATATTTGCAACTTCTGCTTGCATTGCTAAAAGGCAGACCTGTGATGCCATCTAGGGAAGGGTAATAATGATAAAAGTATTTTCACTGCATTAAAGTTTGTCAATTTTTAGAAATAAGATGCTACTACATAAGCTATTTTGCTTAAATATTTTTTTTATGAGCAACCTCAATGTGTTGCTTCAAAGTTTTGTGTTGATATCTTAATTGATTGATTTTTAGTTGTTTAAAATACCTTTTGCATAGGAATATTTTCTTATTTCCCATCTGACTATTGAAAATAAAGTATTTAATTATTCTTTAAGGATAGAGATAACTTCTTGCAATTTCATACGCCCATAAAGCTCATGGAAATATGAAAAATTATGCGTTAAGTCCTTATCTCAATTAGTTCATGAGTAGTTGAGTCTGGTATTTATGACTACATATCATGCAAATGTTAATTTAAAATGTTAAAAAGGAATTTGTTTTTTGAGAGTTTTATCCCTTGCTGTATGATATATGTTTTCCATAAGCTTAACTTTGGCCCAAAAAGACAAAAAAAGGAAAATGTTTTTAAAATTTGCAAAATGGAAAAAAAAAACCGAAGAAAATTCCCTCTTAGTCAACTGATTTTACACTTTTGTACTGAGTTATTAATTTTTAAAACATTAAATGATGAAATTATAAAATAAATTTTAATAATGCTCTTTTAATAACATTATGACTAACATTTCTAGAATCCAACTTTTTGAAGCTGTTAATTACTAACACTTCTGAATTTTTTCCGAAAGCTGGTAGTACGCATTATCACTATTCTGTGGGGAGTGATTAAAAGATTTTTGCTGCATCAATATTTGTGTGCTAAATGTACCATCATTAAAATATTCCCTTGAACTATTTTAAATTCTTTTGATTAGCCTATAGCTCAGTTTGAACGAAAATACTATTGTTAAAATAGATTGTTCATTGATGTATTGATCATTTGATTTACTCAACTACCAATGATATGGTGGTTAAAAAGTCTCGAAATTTTAATGAATGGAGACATGATTTTGGACTCTGCTAATTCATGTTAAATTTTTTTATACAGTGAAGCATTGTTTATACGTTTCTTTCTTATATGTTTTTATCAATCATACGTTTTTTAAATTGGTCCCTGCTGAGTCTAATACTCATTAACCTATACCTATTATACGTTTTTTTATTTGTACGCTTTTTTCATACAATCCCTTCAAAGCGTATAAAATGTGCTTCACTGTATTATATTCAGTAGCTCTTTCTTGTAACTGACAAGAAGATTTAATTAGAATAATTAGTAAAATGAATTGATTAATTCTACTGATGTATTGTTTAAATTTCAAAATAAAATGGATATTTGTTTTACTTTGCAGAGAGAGTCAAATGTTCAAGAAATGTATGCACAAATTGTGTATAAGGATTCAAAAATACTGGAACTTAATAATCAAATTTTAGAGCATGAAAAACAAATAATGGATTTGCAAGAGCATATTAAAGAAAAAGATGAAGTTTTGCAACAACGAAATCGAGCTGTTCAGGTACTTTAAACAATTCCTTATTTCATTTAAATTTTCAACTTTCTTTATTTAACACTAGCTGCATCACTTGGCTTTGCACGGTGAACCTTAAAAAAAAAAAAAAAAATTACGTCAAGTGACGCGTGTTCAACTATCACGCTTGTACTTGTACTTATGCACAATGTATGTAAAATATTTTTTAAAAAGCAGATTGCAGTACAGTAGAAGACCATTATAATGCACACCTTGGGACCTGAGCTTTTGCATTATACAGGTTTATGCATCATATAGCTCATTTTCAAAATTTTGAAACTGGTATTCAAAATATGTCTATATATTTGCTTTTCAAAAAAAGTTCTAACTGCAATGAACACTAAAGCACTAACTATGCAATATAAAAATAGGTTTTAATATCAAAAGAAAGTGAATTACCCTGCTAGCTTCATGGTTTGCGTAACAGCTGTATTTTCTAGTGCAATCTGGCATTCCCCCCTTCCTCCTGTGAATACTTGTTTTCACTAAAAGCTTCGAATTGGGATGGGAAGATGAAAAAGTATTTCAAAATTTAATTTGCCTTGGATGTTTGTAAGGTGGAATAAAGGTTTTTTTATTTAACGGCAAAAATTTATTGTTTACATCTGAAAAGTTGTGCAGTTATTAGTAGAGAATTTGCATTATATAGGTCGGCATTATAAAGGTATTCTACTGTAATAGGTCTAAATCCATATTCTTTAATATTTTCTCTTGTACTTCCTACTTCCTTACTTTTTTCTTGCATTCCTACATTAAAGGAAATTATTGATAAAAGTACATATTCTTTTCAAACTGTATTGAAATCATATTACTAATTGTACTTTTAGTGTAAAGGAAATTATAGGTCAAAACACTTAATATTTTCAAACTGTTGAAATCACATTACCAATTGTACTTTTTTTGTTTAAAGTAAATGGGAATATTTTGATTTATTTGAAAGGTTTTATTTTCTTTTATGAGTCTGTTATTGTTTTTTATGCTTTATTTCAATTCATACATTTTGTATAAACTTATTTCGTGCATTGTTTTCCATACCAGTTGATGGCTGAAGACCTAAGCAGGAAAGGTCAAACCGTTGTTAGTGAATTAGATGAAACCCGTGATCAGATGAAAATAATGCAAGAAAATTTTGCTTCAACAGAGCTGGAATGGAGAAATGAATTAGAAAAGCAAAAGTCACGCATAGTAGAACTGGAAAAGGAAATGTTAGAACAAAATAAGAAACTAAAAAATACTGAATTATCAGCCAAAAACTTGGAATCTGCTCGATATGAACTCAGTGTAAAAAATGCTGAGCTTCAAAAGAAAATAGTTGTTGTTCAAGAGAGTGCAGCAAAGCAGTGCGAAATGTACAACAAAGAAATAGAAGGTTTGTATCTTTACAGTACTTGAACTTTAGTTACGAAAGTTCACAAAAATATTTTTTTGCAATGCAGGTAAGTCTTTGCATTAAATCTTTTGATATTTTATTTGCAAAGTATATTGATACAAAAATATTTATTACTAATAAGGAAAAAAACCCTTTTTTTTGTTTATTTTTTAAAGGACATTTTTGATTAATTCCTTTCATATTTAGTTGACTAAATTTCCTTTACGTCATCATCAGAGGTGGATCCAGAATTTTTTTTAAGGGGGTTCAAGTTTCAATGGCCAGCGTTATAAATCCAACATAAAATATTATCAGTTAAGCAGGGGTGCCCCCTCCCCTACAAACAAGGAGACGAGGCACACCTTCTCATATGTTTCAGAGTCAATTCCCCCAAATGAGGTTAAATTTCTTATCCTTTCAAATTACCCCCCCCCCCCCCTTCCTTCACTAAATTTTGTGAAACTTGGGCCATGTATCATATTCCCTCAGATTTTCAGTTAAAGTAATATTTCTTTAGTTAAACAAGCTGGACACATTGTCGTAAACTTTTAATATATTTCTTTTGAAATTGAACAAAAATCTCAAAAGACCAATAGCCCAGTAACCAAACTCAGTCAATCCTTCGAAAAATGACATGCTGAGAAGAAATA
The DNA here is from genome assembly GCF_026930045.1 of Uloborus diversus. Lineage (NCBI taxonomy): Eukaryota > Metazoa > Arthropoda > Arachnida > Araneae > Uloboridae > Uloborus > Uloborus diversus. Next base: position 113,070,659 of record NC_072739.1, on the reverse strand, counting down.
CCTTGTAGATAGAACCAAGCAAAAAACGTTTAACATTGATTTCATGTACTATTTTTTCGGATCAAAAAATTGATGTTCATGACAAAATTCATGCCACAGAGGGGTCAGCTGACCCTTTGACCCTCCCCTGAATCCGCCCCTGGTCATCTTCAAAAATTTCAACTTAAATATTGTAACGAAAAAAATAAGAATAGTAAGAAAATGCATTATTTTCTGAATAAAGGATTAAAAGAGTCGAGGCAAACTCAACTTTCTGAGAATTTTTTGTGTTTATGTCTGACCTTGGGTGCGTTCATTTGTACTTTTGGAGAGAAAAGGAAATTCTTATATTGATACAAGACCTTTGCAGTATGTTAGTAGTACTGGTAAAGTAAAACTGGCTTTTTCGCTTCCCAGCGCTTTAATAAATTAAATTGTTTAATTCTTTATTCATCATAGTTCAAGTTATTAAATACAAACTTTACTCATAATGTTCATTTATCAGCATTGTAACATCTTTAAAAGTGAATTCCATTTGTTTATCAATTTTCATTTTAGGAGAGTTGGAGAATTTGAAAAAAAGTCTTGAAGCAGAGAAGAAACATTCTGCTGATCTTCAAGTGTCTTTAGATGAATTCAATACTCAGTCAGAAAATAAAGTATTAAAGGCCAGGGTTAAGGAAAGAACTAAGTTCAAAGCTTTAGAAAGAGAACTCAATGCTTTGAAAAAGGTATAATTCTATTTACATCTTTCTATTTTTATGTAGCTTTCTTCATTTATAATGTGATCTCATTTCAAATTAGCGTGAAAACAATTCAGAAGGTTGCCACTATTTTTTTTTCGACTGTGACTAAATCAAATTTTGTTTTTATTTTGGGTTAAAAATTTTCACTTTTAATTATTATTTGACAATTTATCGTCTTTCTTTTGAATTTTAGGTGTTGCATTTCATTTATTCGGGATTTTTTTTCCCTCTTATTGAAGCCTGATTGTTGAACATGCATCCCTTGACATAACTTTTATTTTAGAGGTAGGTCGTCCAAAGCCAAAGCCGGGCAATGCAGCTAGTGACATAATACATGTGTCCAACAAAGTGATTTATGCAAAGCAAAGTTGTATATTATTCTTGTCTAAATCTTAATAACCGCGTTCATAACGCACTTTTCAACCCGGTAAATCCCCGCTCTGGCTCCACAAAAAAAGATTGAAAAATTCCCTGTTTCCATGTAAAAAGAGGTTCTCCCATTGTATCAGAGAAAGCGGTTTTTAACCAGCATCCTTAGCGGCTAGTAGACGAACTTGTTTCACGCAATGCATTCTGGGTAAAAACACCGGTTTCACTCCAGAAGCTAGCAGGAGTAGAAAGATTCCACATAAACCCTGCTAATAACCGGATTGCTGTGAAAAGCTGGTTTTTTCCGGGGTCAAAAGTGTCCATGGAAACGGCCCTATTGACTATTGTTAGGGAACTGAAGGTATATTTATTCATGAATTCATAGAGCCTGGTCTATCATTGTAATGGATATTTTTGCAACAAAGATTTATTGTATAATCTATTAATTTTGTTCCTCTATTTTTTTTCTTTTTGCAGAGTAATGAAGAAAAACCGAAAGAAATCCTTGAGCTGCAGCAGCATATTGCTGAATTGGAGGAAGATAAGGGATCGCTTCAGCTGAAGATAATGGATTATGAAGAACAGATCATTCTTTTAGGTATGCTTAATTTTCTTTATTCATTGTCATTCATAGTAATTATTTTTTATTTTCTGAAATAACTAAAATGTGTTATGAAACTTTTTAAAGCACATTTTATTGTTCAGTTTAAGTGACAAAACCTACAATTTATAGGGCTGTAATAGCATTTATTTTCATGAGCCATAATTTTCGCGAAGATGAAGATATCAGTGATTTAACAAGCTGAAAATTTCACAAATTTGTACAGACAGAAGTTAAGGTTTATTATATCTATAAAGGTATAAAGTTGTAACATTTCGCAAGACTCAGATTTTTACGTCAAAATTTTCGTTAGAATCCTGAAAACTAAAGCCTCGCAAAAATAGGTGCTTTTACAGTATTGTAAACGTTTTACTGAAAACTTCTCATTGTTAAGTCCTTTAATATTTTTAAAACCATTTAAAAATAATCCTTAATTTAAAAAAAATACCTAAGAAAACAATTGATGCTGAATATATTTTACAAATAAATACTGTAATTGTATGCTCTATTTTGCATTTCTTTATTTATTTGCAGATAAAATAAAGGATGACAATGAAAAACTAAGTTCTGATCTTAAGGAAGCTTTGAACAAAGTAGAGCAATATACAAAACAAATAACTGAGTTAGAAGCTGATAATGATGCTTGGAAAAAGAAATTCCAGTCATTAGAAGAAAATACGAACCTTGTAAGCAATTATAGATTTTTATTTATTTTTTTGACTATTGTACCAACAGAAAGATTGTATTATTCAATTAAAAAAACTTTTCTCTCTTTTTTATAACATTATTCTGCTCAGAATATGTTTAAACTTTTATTACTACTTTTAGTTTCAACAAATCATGTTTTACAAATATCCTTTTCAAAATAAATATTTATAATTTTGTCAGATCTATTGGAGTGATTTTTAAAAATTATTTTACTTAATACAATTGGTAGTGCATATTTAATGAAATTTAAAATTTTCATACAACCAAAAGTACTATAACTGTCCTGCGTTCACAACAAAATGGCACTACGCCACCCCTTCTCTAATGATGCAGAGTTCAGTTTAGCAATGGGATGTTTAGTGAACACATTCTTATGCTTGTTAATGATACAACCTTAACTTTGGTGCACTGTTAAATGTGCAAAAATCCTTAGTGTCCTCTACATCACTTGCTTAACTTGTCTGCTGTTACTTTTATTCTTAACATTTAAAAACTTTTGCTTTTATGGCAAAAACTCACCTTCTTCCAAAAACAGCGAATACCATAAGATGAGAGCTTGTTCAAGTTCATTCTCCTGTGAAACAAACAATTGTCTATCAACTGTATTAAGAAGTTGAAAAATTTTTGAGGGAAAAAAATATTTTAATTGCATATTTCACATGATTTCAAAATTACTTAACCATTGATGTTTAATATGTTAATGTTTTTCGAACAATTTCTAATCCTACTGATTTAAACGAGAAATGTTTTCTGATTTTCTGATATTTCTTGTTGAATTCTTGTAGAATCAAGCATTGAATTCTGCCATTTCATATAATTTCATGTGGACTTTTCACAAAATATTTGTCTATAGTAAAGGATACACTTCTGTTTGAGAATTTTAAAATATTTTTATGATATTTAGGACAATTATGTAAGAGTTTTTATTTTTTTACAAGGGGAGCAAGCAAAAATCAGATGGGTGGGTGGGTGGGGTGCAGGGGGGGGGGGGGTTAAGAGGCACATTTTGAAAAAAAAAAATAGTCCTACTACTTAACAGATTGCATAGTACTGTATTACCCCACATTAGCTGACATACCGAAAAAAAGCGAGGTTGACCAGCACACCGGATAATTCAAGGTTTATTTTACAACAAAACAAAAGTAAATTTTCCCATTAAGGTCCATTCAAAAAGCAATGCATTTTTGGGGGCCTCCTCCTTTTCAACCACAGAAGTATCTAAAACATTTATCATTTTCATTTTTGAGTCCCCTTCAGTTCCCCTGTGGTCACATTTGGGGTCTTTGCAATTTCAATATACACAACATGGTAAATCCACCACTGGTCTGCTTGCTAACTTACAGGGCCGATCCTAGGGTGTTGGCCACTCATGTGCAAAGACCTAATGTGCCTCCCTCTGGAGAATTTCGCATATTTTAACTGTAATACTTAACAGCCTCATTCATTTTCTTTCAAATTTTTGTATCAAGTTCCAATTGAAAAAAAAAGGATGAATGTATAAAAAGTTAGAAAAGTTTTATTGTGAGAAACTCCTTATGTGCAATTTATTGCTTTGAAGAAAGGATGCTAAAAATTACAAGTCGTAAAAACGCATTTTAGTCTGTCTTCGGTGGCATCAGAGGAAGGACCGAAGCGAGAGGATCTCCACCAGAAACGGAGAGTCGTTCAAGCCTTCCACAGATAAACTTTCAAATTACCTTCAAAAATAACTATTCTGGGAACTTTTTGGAAAGTTTACGGACCAATAATGTTGAAGTTCCCTCCTGAAATTCTTTTCCCCTTAATTTTTTAAAAACCCTGATTGTTTAATTTTTGTATAAGATTGGGGCAAAGCATTTGTGGCTGTCATCCTCAGCCCCCCTTTTAGAAGGTACACCTTACTGTTTCAGGAGAGGACAACTGTCCTCTCCTCATCGCCCCTCCTGTGTATCCATGCCTGATTGCAGGCTCGTTTCACAAATTTTGAAATTGAATTAAGGATATGTGTAAAGCGCATGCATTAATGTACAATAGACCAACTCACTGTGCACTAGCATTCTGTTTTTCTTAAACTGTGCTATGCTGTTGGGAAATAGGGGCTTACTTTAATTTTTTAATAAGATTTAAAATTCAGCTTAAAAAGTCTATTTGATTTATTTGAAGTTTTGTTGTGAGAAATTTTGCTTGATCAAGAGAACTTTATGCGGCCTACAGCCACCCCTTGCTTTGGTCGCCCATGTGCGCTGCACATGCTGCACATCTGCTAATATTAGACATCTCAGATTATCTTTATACTTTGGATTGGTAGACTAGTAACTATGTTTAAAGGTATCTAATGCTGTATTTACTTATGTTCATCAATTTTTTGTGTTTATGGTTCTTTCACTTGGTTTTTTTTACTGTAATGATTTCTTTTAGCTTCAAGAACATCTCAGCAGATTATCTGAAGAAAAACACAATCTAGAACGAAAAGTAATGGAGAAGAAGCAGCTTGAAAGAGATTATGTTAGTAAATTTTTATAATCATTATTGTTTCTGCATTTTTGTATTTATGACTAGCTAATCAAAAAGAAATTTTGAATAGCACGTCCATTACAAAAACAATGAAATCTATATAAATAAATCAGAGAATATATGTGTGTGTGTGTGTGTGTATGTTCCCAATACAAATCCACAGTTTTCATCGGATTTGGACCAAATTTGGCAGGTAGGTACTTGGGCACCTGAGAAGGAACGTAGGGGGGTTTTCAAATGCCAAAAAAGAACCTAACTGTTCAAATGTTAATTTTATTACCAGAAAATGGCTTTTTCTACTCGAAATAATTATCTGATTTCTTTGATTCCGGTTACTGAAAAACACCCATAGAGTTCATTCACTTTATTTGAATTTCAAAAAAAAAAAAAAAAAAAAGATGTAAAGGGAAAACTATCATTTGTGCCGTCTCATTTTAAATTAGCGTTCAGAAGGTTGCCATTTTTTTCCCTCTGTCGTGACTAAATAAAATTTTGTTTTGTTTTGAAGCAAAAATTTCCCCTTTTGATTATTATTTGGCGATTTATCTTCTTTCTTTTTTCGTTTGGATTTTAGGTGTTGCATTTAATTTATTCGGGAATTTTTGATTTGCCGTTTTCTTTCTTAAAGAATGATTATTTTGACTGGAAATTCACAATAATTTTTTTCTCTAATTGAAGCCAGATTGTTGTACATGCGTCACTTGACAGAACTTTTATTTTCGAGGTAAACCGTGCAAAGCCGGGCAATGCAGCTAGTAAATAAATAAATAAAAATAAATAAATAAATAAAAATCACTACAAAAAAAAAACATTGGGAAAGTAACAAAAGCAATAATCTCATAACACCCACTTATAAAACAAGTTATAATTGTTCATTCATTATCTAGTAATATGACAGCTTCAATACAGCTTTTGTGAGAAATTTACTATGGCATTTTGTTAGATGAAAATAGAGAAATATATATATTTTTTTCATTAATTCAATAAGAACATGTTTTCTTTTGACTGAACCCTGCTTATTATGTTCTGAAGTAAAATAAGTACTTAAAGAAGTGTATATAACTTAATTTTGTGTGATTATAAAAGTAAAAAAATTTCATTTTTGAAAACTAAAGCGCTTTCTCTTTTTCTCTTTTTTTTTTTTGTTTAGTCAAATTCATATGTTTTCATATGGATCTTCTTGATCATCTGCTTTCTGATGAATTTTAGCTTTATTTCATTGTGCTTATCTACACTTAAGCAATTTTGTTGACTTAGTTTGTTTTTAATTTTTTGGAGAATAATAATGCTAGTTGACAATATCTCTTTTACATGTTATAGTCCTTTTTGATGATGTGGCTCCGAAATTTCATTTTTTTGATTTAACCTAACATACCTTGTGTTTCTAATTTATTTCATACTTAATGTTTTTCCAGGCTATTCTGAAATCGTCTCATAGTGAATTTGAGAATATGTATAATGAAACAGTGATGACACTGAATGAACTAAGAGATATTAAAGTTTCTTTTGAATTGAAGAACATTGAATTGGAAGAAATGAGAGAAAGTAAGAAAACAAAAGAGCCAAGTATTGTATTTAAGTTGCCGTTACTTAATTGTTGTTCTTTGATAAAAAGTTCTCTAAAATTTCAAATGAGCGTTTAATATTACTTTTTAAATATTATTTAATGTCAAGGATTTTTAAAAACGGTTATTGAATTTTTTCTGATTCATTTACAATGTACTGTTTTAAAATTTTAATTCTTAAAATATTTGATTTTGGATAAAAATAGACCGACACTTATAGACACATATTTACTAGAATATTATTTCTTTTAACAAAATAAAATATTTTTCAGCTTCACAAAAAAAAAGTATATATATATTTTTTCAATGAAAAATAATAAGCGCGTATGGAACTTAAAAGACTTAGTTGTGTTAATTTAACCTTGTTACTTATTTTTAATATAAAAGTTATTTTTTAGCTATCAATCACATTGCTCGTTTACACCATCAATTGTAATTAAAAAATAACGTATGTTAGGTTCGAGTAAATATGTTATAATCAATAAGAACTGGGCATGTTTTTCTTGTAAATGCTTTATATTATGTACTCTTACATAAGAAATGAAACTTAAAAATCCTTTTAAGTGTAATTCAGTGATTACATATTTATGGGTAGTACAATAAACATTATATTTTTTATGGTTAGAAAAACAAATGTCAACACAATCAAATTGATGAATTCAAGCGATGTATGCAGAATAAACTTTGCTATGCATAAACTGAAATTAATTTATTATTATGTAAGTAAATATAAACAACAACTTTAAAAAATGCTTTTAATTTGGCTTCCAATCCAATTTTTCTTTCAAATCTTTTAAAATTAAAACCAAAACATTTTGTAGCTCATCTTAATATAATTTTCAAGAATGTATTTTTGATACCTCTGTGTATATATTTGTCTTAGCATCGCATACTTCAAATTCCTTTTTCTCAATGATGTTTTTTTGCAGACTCAATTTAATGGGTCTCTAGAATGCCCCCCTCGGGGGGGGGGGGATTTTACAAATTAAAAATTTAACTTTTATTCAAGGTATACCCTTCTTCTAGGACAGGAAGGAATAAATATAAACGGAGATCATGTGTAACATATGCCCTTCTTCCACTGTGACCTATGCCCTTCTTCTAGATACCTATTAAATTTCCAAACGAACTTTTCTGATATGTTCTCTTTTTTTTTTAGGTTATTCAAAAGATAACACATTGTTTAGCTTTCTGGTTTAATCAGCAGTAAACATTCATGTTACATTAAGGCTGTTATCAGAGAAAATGAGAATTTTTTTCTCTGTAGTTAATATTTCCAGGAGTGTAACCATAGCGCCGTATACTCTCGAACATTTTTTAGACATATAGCATATACTCTCAAGCTTCAAATATTTTCATTCATTATTCAGATTTTATCATTGCATTTTTAAATTTTCCTAAAGCAATGAAATGATTTAGCTATGTACTGGTTACAATTTTTACCAAGGGCTGCACATAAAGAGTAGTTATTAATCATTACAGTGGTAGTTACTTAAGGTTAATTTTTAAAATGTAAAAAAATATGAAGCTCTAATTTTGCCAGTTTTTTTCTTCTCCCTGGAAAACCCAGATCTTTATCACCCTTTGGTTTTCCTCAAGATTTTCTGGACATATTATATATATGATCGCATACACATATCATGCATAATGGATTACTGGGAGTATAACCCTCAGAAAAATTGATGGGAACATCACTGGATATTTCTCAAAAAAGCTGAGCAGTTTTTTAAAAAATGTAAAAAAATAATAATAATGCCTTCCTTATTCGATTGTTAAAAGTAAAAAATTACTGCGTATACATCATTTAGGGCTACAAAGAACCTGTGTGTCGATACAAAAGAGAAAAAAAACAGCTTAAAATACTAAGCAGCGGTCATTTGTTTGAAAATATTTGGTACCTTTTGCTTAGCAGCTTCAGGACATCAAAACCTTTTGGGCCATTCCACCCTCACATGCGGGACAATCCGACTCGATAATTTCACCAACATTTTGTTATAGATCTTAGCATTTTAATTAAGCAGGAGTAAGCATATTTTTTATCTTTACATTTAATACAAAAATACTCCTGACACAGTATCATTTTTAATAAATAAGTATGTTACTTAAAATTTAATTCATTTGTATGCGTCACATGCGGGACATCCAAAGTCAACCTCTTGTAGTTTGCTGTTGCATTGCTGAATATTTTTGCTCTTTTAAGTTGTAGGTTTTGACAGCTAAGGTTCAAACCTAAAGGAAACATATCTCATTTCTTGAGAAATAATAATTTAAACTGTTGAAAAAAAAAATTATGTATATGGTCTAATAATGGTTTTACTAAAAATGGTCTTTTTGTCCTGCACATGACGATTACTATATTTCATAAAAAAGATAATTTTAAAAGGTAATAACGGGACTTTTTGCTTAAGAAGTCACTCATTCATTGCTGTCTTCTTAAGTAACAATTTTCTTTTCATTACCCTTTTAACCTATTATTTTAATGAAATGTATGAAGCGTCACGTGCGGAACAAAATTACTCTTTCCCGTGGAATGTCCCTTTTGTGCATAGAAAAATACATTCTTTGCAACTGTGAAACATGTGTTTGAAGTAATTTAAAAACTTTGATCACTAATAATGTTGGTTTTTATCTTTTATAAATATTAATAATTTTGCATTTCTTGCAGTAATATATGTACAGTAAATTCGGAATTATCCAGTGAATAGAGTGACATGCTAACCGCAAATAAGCAAATTCACGAATAACCCGAAAAATGGGTAAAAGACGTTTCTAGTGTATGTAACAGTTTAACAAGATCAATAACACTCACATACATTGAAACTTAAACTATAACTAAAATGATAACAAAACGATACAGAGAAACCAAAAATTGAATGCTTGTTATTGCAAACGAATTATACATACAACCTTGAAAATGCCGCAAGCACATTGGGGAGGGGAATTTTTTCGCATATGGACTGGTTTGGTCAGTCCTTTGCGAGTGTAAGTAGTATAGATCTAAAAACAGAATTTTCGAAAAATACTAAGCACTTTTCATAATGCACTCAAAAGGACAAAATAACTTTTCTACGTTAGAAAGGACAAGATTTAAGTATTCCTGTAGTTTTCAATTATTCCAAGAAAATGATTCCACAAACAAGGAAAAGTGCTGTTTAAGTTAGGCAAAGAATTTCTTATCATTATCTAAGTTTCTGTCATAAATTTGAGTGTTGAAACATGTATATTTTTCTGGGAAAGTTTGGTTTGAAATGACTTGAGTTGCACTTTTCCTCAGTTGTGGAGTCATTTTCCTTTCTGACCCAGAAAAGTTTTGTTCTTTTGAGTAAATTATAAAAAGTGCTTAGTATTTTTTAAAAAATCTGTTTTATTCTTTGTAATGTAAATGTATTTCAGAAATAGAATAATGTTACCATCACAAAATTTCCCCTTTCTTTCGTATAAATGTTTCATATTAAAAGGGAAAAAACTATAAATGTGTCTAAAACTTTAAGCATTTGATAAAAAAAATTCTTGTTCCCCTTTAGGATTTGTGTTCTAATTTAATTAGAACCATTTAAATATTAAAGGCTTGCAAAACTGATTCATATTTCACAACATACAAGTCACTTGTCATAAAGTTCCTAATATGTCTCTTTACTTAGCCCCGTTTTTGATTATTGGCATACATGAGGATAAAAATCCTAAGAAAGCAATGATAGTGGATACATTTCATGCTTGCTCCAGAGAAGCCTTGATTCAAAATTTTTTTGAGCAATCACGATTGCTTATTGTTTTCACTTGACTGTTTTTTGCGTTCCTTTGATTTTTCCCACCGCCACCCTCCGCACCATCACCGTCGACGGGCTCCTCACGATGCTGCACCTCTAGCGAAAGCTGTTTCCCCTGGTTGCATCCATGTCCTACACACACGCGCATACATACACAACTATACACACGCACGCACACACACACACAAACACATACACACATGTACACCTACACACACACATACACAAACACATACACTCACCCATACATACAGACACCCACACACACACACACACAAAAACATACACACACACATACACACAACTACCCACACATTCATGCCTGCACACAGACACAAACACACATGCCTACACACACATACACATAACCCGTACACATAAACACATACCCCCACACACAAACACACATGCCTACATACACACACTCGTGATTGCGAAAAACATAATTTGAGATCAAGATGTCAAAATTCAAATTAATTTTTTTTAATTATGATTACTATTAATATTGCTGTTGTAAGGCAACAAAATTTGTAACAATGGGTTTTATATAAAAACATTTAATATGGAAATTACTTGAAATTTGCTGTTTTCCATCCTAACTGAAATATCAATTTTATTTTAGAATTGAATTTTTTAGCGTTAAGTTGTACCTTAAGATTAAGCAAATCATTTAGTGAAATTTTGAAGTCTCTAAGTGGTCTAGTTGCTGAGATGTAAGCAAAAGCAGGCCTCAGATTTTTCCGTGACAATCAGGCCAAGCATAATAAAAGTGCTTAAAAATCAGTTCAGTAGATCTAAAGCAGTTAGTAGTGTAGATCTAAAAATCTGGTTTCAACTGCTCAGGCTTTGGTCACCATGGAAGATTTGACATCATTGACAGGGAGGGAGAAAAAGAAATAGGAAAATCTAAAAATAGATTTTGCACTTTAGTTAAAATGCATGCAAGTAGCTACATTCAGTGAATCATTGCTGAAAAAAAAAATCAGTTAAAATTATAAAAGAAACGTTGTTTTAGTTGTGAAAGGCTGCAGATAAACCACATGCAGATAATCCCAAGTTCACTGTATTATTATTATTTAAATTTTATTTTATTGAAGTAATCTGTATCTTCTATATTTTCTGAATTCAAGAACTTATCATCTGCATTTGTTAGTTAAAGTTTTACTTGAGGATTTCATTTTTCTAGGTGATGAAAAAATTAGAAGAGAGCTAGAGCTTCAAATTCATCAACTGCAAGACATGCTCAACAATGAAAGTAAACCTGACATTCAGATGCAAAAAGAATATTTAGAACTGAAAGACCTGTTACAAACTGTGACTCAGAGTTTAAGTTTTTCTGAAAACCAAATAAAACAGCTCAGTGAAGAGGTAGAAGTTTTAAAAAGTGAGCTTAATAAGAAAGAGCTTGAAGTAAATAGTTGTGTCAAAGAACTTGAAGAAAAGAATAATTTACTTTTATCTAAAGAAGAAATAGTGGGTAACCTGATGTCCGAAGTAGAAAAACTGGCAGATAATGTAAAATCTCAGACTCAACACTTATCGGAATTAAACGAAATAATTGTCTTGAGAGATACTGAAATTTCTAATCTCAAATCTGAGTTACAAGAAAAAACTTCTTCAGAATTGCTGTTAGGGGAACAAATTAATCAGTTTGAGGAAAGAATTCAACATTTTAAGTCTTCAAATTCTGAAATGGAAAACTCTTTTCAAGAATTCAACTCTCAGATTATTGCATTGCAGCAAAGTATTTCTAGAAAAGATTTATATATATCTGAGCTTGAATCTTCATTACAAAGTAGAACTGTTGATTTAGATGCTCTTAATCAACAGCTTGATGACTTGCATAGAACTGCTTTGGATTTTGATCGTTTAAAAGTAGAACAAGAAAAAGTTGTCAATCAGTTGAAGCTTCAGAAACAACATAATGAAGAGCTTCAACACCAAATTTTAGAAAAAGACAATTTTGTTACAAAACTTCAGTCTGAGTTAGAAGATAAATCTTCTTCTGTGTCTTCCTTGACTCTGACTACTCAAAAGCAGTCAGAAAAGTTGGAACAGTTATTGAAGCATCAAGAGGGTCTCACTGAGGAATTGTTATCATTGAAAGCTAAGTCTGTAGAACTGACTGACATGAATTCTGAGAAAGATGATTACATCTTAAAGCTGCAATCAGAATTGCAAGGTAAAATTGCTACTGAGATTTCTTTAACGCAAACTGTCCAGCAACAGCTGGACAACCTGACACAGTCTCTGAAGCAACAGGAAAGTTTAAGTAACGAGTTGGAGCGATTGAAAAATGATCAGATTGCTGAAACTGAAAAAGTAAAATCTAAGATGGTTTCATTACTTGAACAAATTGAAGATTTAGAAAGTGAACTGTCTCGCATTCAAGTTGACTTAGATTCTAAAGAAAAAGATTTGATAGCAGCTAGAAGTGAAATAGCTCAACTACAAAACGAAAAAACTGACCTATCTAGAACTTTCAAAGAAACTGAAGATCTATTGAGAAAGAAATCTGATTTGGCAGATAAATGGGAGCTCGAATATAAAAACAGCCAAGATGAAGTGGACATAGTTAAAAAAGAGAATGACCAATTAAAATGTGATTTAAGTGAAAGGGTTGTTGAGCTATCATCATTGAATCAGACTATTTCTGAAACTAAAAAATGTTTAGTGGAAAAAAGTGATGAAGTGGCAAATCTGACTGCAGAGTTTGAAATTATAAAAACTGATGCTCTTAACAAAGAAAAAACCATCAAGAAACTTGAAGAACAAAATGTTATTCTAAAACAAGAAGTAAAGCATTCTAATTTGTCTTTATCAGAAAAAGAAGAAATTTACAAAAAGAATATGGAAGAAAAGCTGAAATTCGAAGCAAATTTCCTTCAATTAACTGAAGAATGCGAGTTGAAAGATCTGACTTTGAAATCCAAATTGGAAGAGTGTGAACTGCTGAATTCAAAAATTGATGTGTTGACAAAATCCATTGAAGTAAGTGAAAATTCTGCACAAAACCTTTCAGTTGAATTGGAACACAGTCAGAAAGAATTTTTAAAGTTAAAAACACTTTCAGAAGAACAGCTGTTGGATATTCAGAAAAAGGAAACAGAAATGCTTGAAATGCAAAAGGTTATTCATGAATTAGAAAACGAAATTATTGTGCAAAAGGAGAAGTTAAATAATTATGTGTCAACTCATGAAAAGCAATTAACTTATTCTAACGAACTTTCAAATAAACTGTGCTTGGTTGAAAGTGATTTAAAGCAGCGTGATTTGGAAAAAGAGCAATTAGAGCAAGAATATATTTGTTTACAAAAAACTTTTGATGATGAGACAAATATGAAGAAAGAACTTGAATGCCAAATACTGAATTATAAAGTCGAAATTGAAAAAATATCAGAGGAAAGAAATCACTTAGAACAGAAAAATGCAATGTATTCTGATCAAATATCATCTTTCATTGCTGAAATTGAAAAATATAAACAGCAAGAGGCTGATTCTAATAATAGCATTTTATGTTTGAATAAATTAAATGCCGAACTTACTGAAAAGTGCAATACTTTCGAGTTGGCTGCCAAAGAATTTGAAAATCAGTGTAAAGGACTTATGGAACAAATTAATGTCTTGAACCAGAAGTGCCACCAATATGAAAAATCAATATTAGAAGAAAATGAGAAAGCTTTGCAAGAACTGCAAGTGTATAAAACCCTTTCAGACGAGCAGTCGTTGACTATTCAGAAAAAGGAAGAAGATATGGTTGAAAAGCAAAATCTTGTTCATCAATTAGAAAAAGAAATTATTGTGCAAAAGGAAAAGTTAAATAACTATGTATTAACTAGTGAGGAAAATATTAAAAAATTACAAAGTGAATTAGAAGTTTGCAAAAATATTTCTGTGAAAGAAAAATCAGAAATTGAAATTCTGTATCAAAATTTGTTTTCAGAAAAGAATATGCTTTTTGCTTCTGTTAAGGAGCTGGAGACAAAATTGAGCAATTGCGTAGAAGAAAATGAAAAATTAAAATGCAACAATATTCAGTTGCAAGATGTAATAAAAGAGAAAAGTGAGTTAATTGACAAAACAGAAAGTACATTACTTGACCTAAAAAGGGCATTAGGAGAAAGAGAGACAGAATGTAAAAGTATACAGAATTTCAAGGAGGATTATTATTTATTTTTAAAGCATTTGTCTGAGTCTTTACAGTTACATACAGATATGACTTGCTTGGATAATGCAGAGTCAAGCACAGACTTTTTCGCTCATTCTAAATTAGTTTCTGATGAAATCCGTCAGCAAATAATTTCAGTAGGTGAAAAACTTCAAACAACACTGAATGCAGTTTCTGATTATAAATTAATAGAACGAGAATATGAACTATCTAAAGCAGAAAATTTGACGTCACACACACAGTACAAAGGATTGCAATCAGATTTGCAACATTTCATTGATAATCTTGATACCAGTTCTCAATTTGTCGAGAAGCGATTAAGCCAAATATTTTCTTCTCTTGAGTTTGAAACTAATGCATTAGATAAAGTAAATTTGAAAATTGATACATTAAACAATATTTTGTCCAAGCAGGCAAGTAAAATTGCAAATCTGGAAGAAGAGAAAAATTCATTGGAGCAGAAACTGGTAGAAACGAAAGAATTACTCTTTGATTGTGAACAAAAAATTAGAAATTTCAATGAACTGCAGGAAAAAGCTAATATTGAACTGATATCTGAAAATAATGTGCTTAAACAGCATGTCTCTGAACTTGAAGTAGCAATAAGTGAAGCTACAAGTAATTGTAGACTGTTATCTACTGACCTTGAAAATAAATCAAGTGCTATAAGTGATTATGAAGGAAAAATACAAGCACTTTCTCGCTTAGTTGAAGCAAATCGAGAAACAATTACCAAATTGCAACAAGATCAGCAAAATAAAAATAATTCATTAACAAGTCTTCAATCAGAGTTTGATGTTTCACAGACAATAATTTTATCCCTTCAAAATGAAATTGCAGAGCTAAAACGATACCAGAATGAAACTGCAGAATCACATGTCCTTGAATCATCTCATAATGTCAGTAATGGACTTCAAGTTGAGATTGACAACTTGCGCAAGGAGTTGCAATTGATTGAAGAGCAGAAGAGTTCTTTACTTCAGCATTTAGAAAATTCTAATTCACAGTTGCAGTTATGTGTCAATGAAAAGATTGCACTAGAAGCAGTAGTGGAGCAGATGAGGAAGAAGTTTGATGATTTGATAGAAACAAATAAAAACTTGTCAAACTCATTTGAGGAGACACAACTTGTATTAAAAGCTAAAGAAGAAAGTGTTAATATTTTAGAGAACAAATTGCAAGTGAGTACAAGGGCATTTGAAGAATTGTGTGAGGAGTTAGAAAGGCTGAAAAGTCTTCAAACTGACTCGCAGGTTCGAGAGTCACAAAAAATTACTGCTTTGGAGCGAAGTGTTACATCTTTAAAATGTACAATAACTGATTTGTGGTCCACCTTCTCACAAATTGATTCTATTAGGGATTTTGATTTCAATTTAGCAAATCTGCCCCCAGAGTTTGATAAGGATAGTCTAAAAATAATAACCAGTTTTTGTTCAGAAATAATGAGGCTAAAAAGTTTACATGATGAGGAAAGAGAGAAATTTCAAGCTTATGCAGATGAATGTGATATTAAAAATAACGAGCTTAATGAAGAACTTCAGCTTTTGCAAAGCAAGTTGAAAAATTATGAAACTGTTGGGCATAGTGATGAAAAGTCTGAAGAAATACAAATGAAAAAGGATGTTATTTTACCTGTTGGTGTAAGCCAAAAATTGGACAAAGAATTGCTACTTCAACAAAATCTAGATTCTATGCCTGTACTTCCTGATTATCAAAAAGAAAATGAATCTTTAAAAGAGGAAATACACTCTCTGAAGCTGAAAAGTGCTAAAATGTTGACAAAGTTGAAACTTTTTAGAGATAAAACAGATAAATTATCTGATGATCTGAAGTCAGCAAAAGATTCAAATGAAGAAATTAGGCATTTGTATAATAAATCAATCAAAAATGAAAAAGATTTGCAATCTGTGATATCTTTGCTGAAAGGTGAAAATGAAATGCTCTTGAGTAAACTGCAAGCCATGGAAGCGAAACAACTTCAGATGGTTGATAAATCAAATGATATTGTCTCCCAGCTGAAAGAGCGCAATATGTTGCTGGATGAGGAATGCAGCAAATTGAGGAAAGAATTGCAAGATTACAGGTACACATGGGAGCAGTGTAGTATTTCATATGAGCTTCAGAAAGAAGATAATGAACGGTTAAGAACTAAACTAGCTCAAGCAGCAGAGGAAGTCGAACTCTTCAAATCGAAAGCATCAGAGTTAAATTTGCAGCTGGTGCAGTTAGAAAAGGAAAACATACATCTCAGACAAGAAACTCAGAATTTGCAAGAACATACAAAGATGCTCTTATCAGACAATGATACTTATCAAGGCTTAACTGAAAGGTTAACTGCTGCAAAGAGTGGGCTGGAACAGAAAATAATTGATATGAAAGAAAAGTTTGTAGCAGAAAAAGCAGAATTGGAGAAAAAATTAGATCTTAAAAAAAGTGAAGTCGCTGAAACAGGCATTGAATTGAGGGGTCTTGATGAACTTGAAAGCGAAAATACTTCTCTTAAAAATTTGTGCGAGGAATTGAAATCTGATCGACAATTAATTCAGAGAGAGCGAGATACGTATTTAAAAAATAAGAATTTGCTGGAGAAGGAAAAATTGTATTTGCAACAGCAATTGCTAGAAAAAGTTGATGAAATTGACAGAATAAATTGTCAGTTACAAGAGGCTATGAGCAATAGATCTCAATCAAATGTGCAATCAGTAATGGATGCATCTCTGTCTGGAACTGATTTGATTGAGCAGTATGAAGAAAAAGTCAATGACCTTAAAGAGGAAAATCGAAGCTTGAAATCAAAACTTAATTCACTTACTCAAGAACTGAACTTAACTAATAAGAAGTTTGAGTTTTTGCAAAATGACATTCAAAACAAAGAAAGCGTGTATAGGGATCAAATATCAATTGCAGAAAAACAACTGGTTGCTTCACAGCAAAGTAGTTCAAGTTTTGACACTAAAATGCAGGTTCCCAGCAATGATGCAAACTTGCAGAATGAGTTGCAGCAAGCAATGAGCAGCTTACATCGCCAAGGCCTAAGATGTGAAGAGCTCAGTGTGGAAGTCAGCAGGGTAAACCAACTTTTATTTTAACGAATAAATACCTTTTAATATTAAATGAATGAATTATCAACGTTTTAATGCACAAAAATTGCAAATAACTGAAGACATGGTGTTTAGGGGTTACAAAAAACCCCTTTTTCAATGCAAAGAAGTGTGTGTTTTCGGATGAAAAGTCATCAGAGGAATGCAACTCGGTGGAACAGAAGACGGTATATATAGCAAAAAAATGTTTTTTCCTGATGGAATTATGTAATGAATTTCGGCTCTAGGTGTCATTTTGTCTTGTTTATTTTGTTAATTTCTGTTTTTTGCTATTTATACTGTCTTTTGTTCCACCATCTTGCGTTCCTCGGATGACTTTTCATCAGAAAGCTCATACTCTTTTCATTAAAAAAAAGGCGTGCTGAACACTTGTCTGCAGTAATTCACAATTTTTGTGCATTAAAACGCTAGTAATTCATTCATTCAACTTTTATTTTGTTTGAAATGTATTTATCATTCTGTAAAATTCTTTTATTAACTCATTTTTATAGCTAAACAGATGTTTCATTGGGATATAAACATACAATAAAATCCCATTACAACAAATACCAATAAAACAAAATATCCATTTTAACAAAATAAATTTTCAATCCCAATTCAATTTCCATTACACTGTTTGAATTCAATTGCATCGAAATTAACTTTACAACAAACAAAATTTGTAATACCTTGAAATTTGTCATAATGTATTTCACTCTACAAGTAGTTCAGAGATAAAATTAATTTAACTAGGAAAAATTAGAACATGTTAGTATGCTTTTTACTTTCTTCTATATCTAATATATAGAAGAAAGTATTGGATTCGTGCAAATTTTTGAATTTCGAATTTTGACGGATTCGAACGTTTTGAGGTGTGCTGAGTCCATTTCGACCATTTTTGGAAAATGTCTGTCTGTCTGTATGTGTGTGTGTATGTGTGTGTGTGTGTGTGTATGTGTGTCACGTCTGTGTGTGACCAGTTTTTTGTGGCCGCTCTACAACAAAAACTACCGCATGAAATCGAACGAAATTTAGTACACGTATGTGCCCCTATGTGAACTTGTGCCCATTAGTTTTTGGCGCGAATTCCTCCAAGGGGAGTGGAGCAATGGGACGTTTTTCGAGTTACGCCTGCTTGCTATTCCTCAGGAAGTAACTGGCGGAATCAAACAAAATTTGGTCCATATGTTGGTATTAACAGGAACAGGTGCTGATTCAATTTTGGTGTCAATAACTCAAACGGGGGCTGAGCTATAGAACGTTTTTTGTCGTCAATTGTGACTGCTGTATCTCAAGAAATAATGAACGGAATGAAAGAAAAATTTATCGGCAAGTAGCCCTTAGTGGGTATAAGAACTGATTTTATTTTTGTGTCAACAGCTGAAAAGGGGGTAGCGCAATCACCCGTTCTTTTTTTCCATTTTGAGTGCCCTATCTCAAGAAGTAATGCTACGTTCTGGTTGAAATTTGGAATATATGTGAATCCATTTGTAAACAGGCTTTGGTTCAATTTTGACGCCGATCGCTCCAAGAGGTGTTGATTTTTTTTTTTTTTTGCGAATGAAAATATTTTTATTAATGCAACAATAAGAAAGATAAATCGTAATAGATTGTCGTCTGCGTATTTCTCGTGATTTTAATTGTATGGAAATGATAGGAAATATTATCTCAATGATTTAAAATTTTTAACTGTTGCCATCTTATGTTTGTTAACAAATAAAATATTTGTAATTAATTCAAGCAAGGCTTTTAAAATAACTTTCAATTTTCGCTCTTTGCTTTGCTTTTGCAATAATTCAGACATTGGGATAGTCGTCTTTGCATGTGTAATTTTGTTTTTGTTGGGAACATTGCTTCCTCGTCAAGCATGGGGAGGGATCAGAAAAAAAAAGAAAAATATAGAAGAAAGTTTCGTGATGGCCACAACATACTAGTTTAATGAAACATTTGAGTACATATTTAGTCTTGCAGTAAATTTAAGATAGGTTTTCCTATTTATCATTTGTAAATTGTGAGTTTTTGATAATTTAATGTAACTAATTCAAGTGATCTGATTTTTAACCAAGTTGTGCAATCTATCTGAATCATGACAATAACCTTGTTTCTTAATTTATTAATGTCCAAAAGGGTTAGGTGTATTTCAAAACCATAAAGTATGTGCAAAAAGCATTTTGATGGTTCATTGAAGGGACTTGTAAAAAATATTTTTCAAAATCAATGCTCAGGTATTAAATCGTTTGTCTCTTAAAATCCTCATTATTAACAGAAGACAGACCTTAAAAATCCCTAGTAGAGTATGAGAATATGTTCCTTAAGATCATTGTTAGAATAAAGGCAATGGAACCTAAAAATCCTAATTCTATTCTGGTTATTAGCCCCTGCAAGTTACCCGTAGACTAAAGACAACTGTTCCTTAAGAATATTAAGTCACCAAAAGTCTGCATCAAAACAAGAACAACCCCTAAAAATGCTCATAGAATAACAACATCTGTTAACATTACCACCAGAATAAGGATAGCATGGGCTGTCTCAATTATAGCTTTGACGTATGTGCACAGGAAGGCAATAAATGAAACTATTTATTCTAAAGGAAACTCATTTCATCAAGTTAGTACATGACCCCACTTAATTCTTCTGGGCCGTGACAATCGTTGAAATTTATGGCAATAAAGAGGGTGCTACAGGGACCCCCTGTTTCCATTACGTTGCCATTGATTGGTGTATGCACGGGTTCCATTCAGCGCCTTTTGCGCTCAAAATGGGTGACGTCCAGTAAAAAAAAACTTTGAAACATTAACATTGATTGGTGGATGCGTGAACTGCATCGGTTTAACACAGAAAAGTAAAAAGTAAGGGCCATAAATTGTCAAGGCCAGTTAAGCGTCATCGCCATCTAGTATAGCCATGGTTAATAATCATAAAGTTTGTGTGCGTTAGTTATAAATTGAATCTTTATTCCTGAGTTCATTATGAAAATCATGTACTGAAATCTTTTCAATCCTTTTTATTTCAGCTTTTAGAAGAAAGAAATAACTTACAGTGGAGGTTACAACAGTGTCAACAAAATACTCTTCAGAAATCACATGAAAGTAACCTTCAGTCGTCTGAATGCCTGACGATAGAGGTTAAAATTTAACTTATATTTTGCATATTTATGCTTGTTTTATGATAAAGTGTTTTGTACTCTTAAGAAGAAGATATTGATTTTATTCTAAATGCATGTTTTTAAGTTTTATGTAAAAAAAAAAAAAAAAACTACAGGTATGCTTTTGAAAATCTTTTTCAGGTCGAATCTCCCTCTGGAACCAATTTTGAAATGAACCAACTAAGTCATTCCAATATCAAGTTGCTTCAGGAGCGGTAAGTCATTCATTTGTATATACACACACACACACTCACACGTATATATATATATATATATATATATATATATATATATATATATATATATATATATATATATATATATATATATATAAATCAAACTTGGTTAACGCATAAAACATTATATAAAAACAAATTTAAGGTTCAATAACAGTACATACAGAAAACAGGAACAATACAAACACAAAAACATCACAAGTACAGGGCTGCCACTGCTGACTAAAAAAGCGACTATTGTGACTATATTGAAAAGTTGCGAACTATGACGACTATTTTAGCCTAAAATAAGAAAAATAAGACAAAACGACTATTTTGTAAAAAAACTGCTACTATTTCAGCTTAAAAGCTACTAAAAATGTAAAAAAAATAAAAAATGTTGAAAAAAGGAAGGAAAAACAAAAGTTTTTTTAACTTTTATGTTTTGAGACTTAAAAAAAAAAAATTACTGGCTGTAATGTTTTCATTGTTTTATAAATATCTCTAATGTATGCACACCTTTCACATTCTTATCATTGAAATAAGATTGGTAAGAAACCATATCAGGAACACCATTTATGTGTAAATGGTTAGAACTCTACTTGTCCAGGTGATCCCACTTATATACTATGCAGCTGAGGTATGTCTATGCATCAAAGTATAAGTAACATGATTTAATATTAATCCTATTTAAAAAATATTGGAGGACTATTTTAGATACTATTTTTCTCATTTGGCGACTATTTTGCAGACTATTTTTCATTTAAGATGCTATTAAAATGACTATTTTTAGGTCCATAGCTCAGTGGCAGCCCTGCAAGTACGAAAATAATCATCATAGTTTGGTGTCTAGGTTGATCATTAGAATTAGTTTTATCTCACTTCATATGCTGTTCCAACTCTTTTTGTTTATCTCGCTCCGCTTGTGGCAGCTTTTCTGCCGGGTTTGTTGTTGGATTCAGGGAGCCATTCCCCACATATATGTATATATAGGACCGTCCTGGCCTGATCGGTAAGGCATGGGACTTGTAACAAAAGGGTCTCAGGTTCGATGTCAGTCGGTTGAAGATCTTGTGTGTTGGTTAATGGTGACTGGGACATGTTAAATATATCAAGGTCAAAATGTCCTCCAAGTCAATACCTCTGGGGGTGCTGGACCAGGGATTAGATTGCTTGGCTCCTGGTCTAGATAAAAAAAAACAGAGCTGTTTTCAGGACTTCATCCAACCGGTAAAACCACAAATAGTGGTAAGTACGGGGCACCCTGGAGTATGATATGATATATGCATACATTTTGGATTTTTTTTTTTGTTATGAAAGTAAAGTGTCCAGATATTTTAGACAGTTCTGTTCCTCATAGACAGAAGGGCGTAAGTCTCATTAAGATAATTTTACAGGGGAGAGGAAAAACTTTTTTCTGACGCATGCAAAGATGGGACGTGCACTCTTTTCACCCTTGTAAAAATTGAAAAAAAAAAAAATTTAAGAATTACATTCACATGGCTCGATGCAGAATAGGTTTCTATATAGAATGCACTAATAAACAGAAAATCACAATTTTTGGATTTACATCCTTCTGGCTCTAAGGTACAGAGTTAAGATTTTGACTGACTAGTAGGATGTGTAAGGTATGTTATTTTTATTTAGGTATACCAAACATTTAGTATTCAATCATTTTAGAAGAGGCTCAATTTACTTATAAAAACTACCTGTTAACTTTGCAGAGTGTATTTTCAAAATATTGGAAGCAAAAAAGAGTGAACAACAGGGGATGGAAGAACATATTAAAGATGTTCAAACAAGGATAAATTAAATGTGCAAGTGCACCTATGCTGACGAAACTGGGATTGACACCAAAAATAAACCAAAGAAACAATTCTTTTTTGGTCATGTAAACAATAATAAAGCAATGTTAGAAACACACAAATTTGAAAATTAATTGCTGACAAGTGTTCCTGTATGCGAATTTAGAAACACAACCGCGTACGCAGGTCGCACAGATGGCGCTACGATCGATTGGCGAGGAGAAACGTTTGGGAAGGGATTCATCGCCAGTCTTCGAGCCGCAAGCGCAAGTCGCGATTGCCGCTTAAATTTCTAACTTTTTTACAAATTCATTTCTATTTTACTAATGATTTCATTTACGAATGTTTGCTGCAGGATAAAAATGAACTTATATTGCCTAATAGTACCAAACTTAATTATATAGATAGGCATGAATTAGCTAAAATTGCTTAGGTCCCAAATGTGCAGCCCCTATTTTTTTTCTTGGCTTAACTGAAACATCATCTCTGAGATGGAACTTGAAAATATCATATTAGACAGTGAAGTCAATGAAATCAGTGACACTCTTGACTATCAAGAAATCAAAAACGAAATACAGGCACCATCTACTAGTTCTCAAATTATTAATACCTCAGCTGAAGATAAGCAGTTATTTGTAGACGAATTAAAACCACTAGTGTCATATGAAAATATTGACAAAACAAAATTAACAAAGTTGGCTATTTGATAAATATCAAAACGGGCACATAATTGAATCAAAAATTAAATTTAATAAGTAAAATTTTCCCACACAGACGGAAAGGTAGAAAATTAAAACTACAACTGACATCTATTTCAAGAAGTGGAATGCCCAAAGGGTCAAACAGAATCCCCGCAGGGAGACCCTTTAGGTGCAAAGCACAATATAAAGCCAAAAGAAATCGTAATCTAACTCAAAAAATAAATTTTAATAGAGCTAATGCAAAAATCCATAGCATTTTGTATTATTATTATTATTTTTAAATAAAAGCATGTAGTAATACTATTATTTGTTTCTTTTTTTTAGTAATTTTGCAAAACACTAGCTTGTGCACTGAATAGAACATTTTTCAAACATTTTTTCCCTTTTAGAGCTACAGATCATAATAAAAGCAAAACTACACATGTGTTATTACTTAAAACGTAAACAAATATATTAGATACAAAAAGCAAGCAAGGTAAGAAGAATTTTCTAAATCATAATTAACATTTACTAAAAGCACTTTTTAATAATCATACAAGATATATGCAGCATTTAAATCTTTTATGTGCAATTATTACACGGATTTCAATGAAAAATTCAATGGAATTATAAGATTAGCATATAAATTAAACAACACATTTCTCCCTTTATTTTTATTATTATTATTACTTTATTTTTAATACATTCTAAGACAGTTATTTTTCCTTCCTCTCTTAGAACCATTTTGTATGAGATAAAAGGAATATTGTTTTAAGTGTAAATTCTACTTGCAGTAGGTTTCTAATTGATATCTATTATTTGAGAGTAGAGAAGTTAAAAAAAAAAAACTATTTCATCTCAGATGCACAGAAGGAAAGAATGGGATCCTCATATCATAAGATGCAAAAAACAACTTGCTAATTTTGTTCAAGGTTAACTGCTAATGATATTTGTGTGTGTACACCCTCGACTATGCTTTCCAAAGACAATGAACACAAAATTAATTTGGTGACCTGTTCTGCTTATGCTAAAATAATAAAATGTTTTGATATTTATGTATTGATGCAACCAAATCAAATTTAGGGTGATAATATCTGTTCCTCTGAGCCAGATTAGCGTTAGTCCATTTTCGTTACTTTTCAAGAGAGAGCGAAAACGTTTGTTTAAGGCATAGAAAGGATGGGACTTGCGCTCTTTTAACGCAACTAAATATTTGTGAAGGAATATCTTTCATAGAATAAGGATCTCATATGTTAACACGGAATGATATTCTACATTCAATGCAGTAATAAAGTGAAGATTGCAAATTTTTGGAATCATGTTAGTCTGGCTCTGAGGTGTAAAGTTACGGTACAAGATATGCGACATACAAGGTGAACAAAGAATATGGAAAAGTTTCGAAAAGGGTCAGAAGGGCATATATAACAGCATCACAGTCCAGATATGCCATATGAAAGAGGTAGCGGGCGACATTGTGTAGGACAGTTAAAAGAGCAAAGGCTTTTCGTTGCTGTGGATTCATAGAGCATGCTGTACTATAGCATAAACATCTCATTACTGTTCAATAGAGTGCAATCCGCATCAGCATAAACAACATGTTCTGGATTTCTTTAGCAGTATTAGAGCACTAGGTGCTTTGTAAAATCTCGATGCAGACAGCTTCTCAGTATATTTCTTCGACTACCCAGCAAAGTACCCTCTACAACTTTCAGCCTGTCCCAGCACACCACAGAAAAATACAAGGGAGGGGGTACATCCCCACTGGTAAATTTTTAATATTCAAAAAAGTTCAAAAAAGGCCTTTTTAGGCTATCTTTGATGCTAACAGGAGGGAGATTACCAAGATGTGTAGTAAAGGATACGTAATGAAATCAATCACCCCTCCCTTGAAACATTTGTCCTTGCAACATGCTTTTTATTGTGCAGTGTTCTCAGTGCTCGTGCTTGTCCCCCTTTTTTTCACTTCACACTTCATTCAAGACTTCGAGATAAAAGAATATTCGAGTAATAAGTTTCGAGTTATCGAGACTGTATATGATATTCTTTCAGCCCATTTCTAACCTTGACCAAACGATTTTCATTTTATTTACTGTCACTATGCTTGTTCATTGTCCTATTGAAGTTATTCACAGTTGAGTCTCGATAACTTGCAGTGTTATAACCCGAATATACCAGGGGTGTCTGCCTAGGGCGGGGGTTTTGGGTGTGGTCATGGCGCAAAGTGTGACATTAAAATTTTTAGGGGTGGGGGCTATTTTGAGGGATAGTTTTCACTTTTTTTGGGGAGAGGGGTCTTCCCGATATTTAGGGGAGTGCGCCCCTGCTCTTAGGGGATGGGAACCCCTGAATATACCCTTCACCTCAAACTTTTCACCGGACCCCAAACTCTTGAGAATACTGTAGGAACCTCTTATAGCTTAAGCTACCAATAACTCGAAGCTTTCTACCGGTCTCTTGGGACTTCGAGTTATCGAGATTTGACTTTACTTAAAAAATACACAAACAAAAAAACAGTAAAAAAAGAAAGCAGTTAAAATACAACTAAGGGTTTTAATTCAAAATCATTTGAGGCTGTTGCTGAAATGTACACAATATACATAACCAGCTGAGTACCTTTAAATACCAATGAAATATGTCTACAAACTAGATTAAGATTTTTTCTTTCTTTTTTTTTTTTTTGTTGACACCTCAATTATACTTCAATTGCCGAAACTTCTACTTTCAGTTGACACTTTAAACGAATAAAATCACTACTTTTGATAAACCAAGCAAGAATCAGTAATTAAATTAATGAAAAATCTGCAAATATTTTTTTCTTGCATACATGCAGTTTAAAACGTGGCTTTGAAGAATTAATTTCTAATGTTAAGCAATTTCCAGTTTAAAAACTGAAACATCGTTGATTTTCATCGCAACGGCAATCCAACCCAGAACTTTCAGATGCAAAGAAGAAATTCACAAAAGAATATTTCAGAAATACGATGTAAATAAAGTTTTGTTCGCTGGTTGAAAAACATCAAAGTTTGTAGCAAAACAACCGATTTTGACCACACACCCATTCATATCACATAATCAATGAAATACCAGCAACAAATGTAAATAAACAGACATCACATCATTGCGCACGCGCAAGTACCTCAAAAGCGATATCGCTTCCTTGGCGCATTTACGCGAGGAGTCGAACCGCGCCAAATGAAATGCGATAGTAGCGCCATCTGTACGACCTGCGTACGCGGTCGTGTTTCTAAATTCGCTTCCGGGATTGCAAGGAATTCCATTTTTAAATGCAAAAGAGGTAAGGATACGTATTAAAAAACATCTCACAAAAAGTTTTTGTTGGATATTTATTAATCCATGAGCTCACCTCTTATGCGTTAAAAAGAGGAAAAAAAAATAAGGTTTTAAGACTTTTTTCTCAGTTG
Source organism: Uloborus diversus (assembly GCF_026930045.1). Taxonomy (NCBI): domain Eukaryota; kingdom Metazoa; phylum Arthropoda; class Arachnida; order Araneae; family Uloboridae; genus Uloborus; species Uloborus diversus. The sequence goes on along the minus strand of NC_072739.1, from coordinate 113,043,916 downwards.
AATTGGCAGTAGTCACTTCCTTCTGCCCATTTCCGGAAAGAAAACGACTAGAAAAGGTAGTGTTTGTCAATTGGTTGCGGTGTTCATTCACTGGATCGGGACATTTTTTTTTCATTTAACCCAAGCCCTCAAAGAAAAAACAAAAAACAAAAAACTAGTACAGAACCATAAAAGTTCTCTGAATTTTAAAACTATAATTACATATGTCACCTAAAATGTTTTTGTCGGATGTCTTTTAATTCATAAGCTGGCGAATTTTGCAATGAAAAGGGGGTTCCTTGTAATCCCAAAACACGTGCATGTAGTAATCTGCAATTTTTGTTGTTGTTATTTCTTATTTTTGCTTTTGCTGTTATATATTTGTAAAATGCTGCAGTTTTTAACGGTATTATGAATTTTTTAAAATGAGATTCCGCTTAAGTGCTCATGCACTGGTTGATCAACCCTATGTTTAAAAGGGTTAAGGGGGGTTATAAAAGGGTTGTTATAAAAAGTAGCGTGACAAGTAACAAGGGGAGGGGGTAGGTCTGATGAAGTGTGACGCTTTGTGACCAAGAGGAGGGGGGTCAAAAAGTGTGACATCATTTATGAACAAACACTTATCCGTGTACAATATTTCCTTTTTTTTTTGTAAAATAGAGTAGATAATTTATTTTGTAACCTTCCCAGGAGAGTGCAGTAGTGGGCAGTAGCTTTTTTTTGAAGTCGAAGATACTAAACAATTTGAAGTGGTGTAAAAGTAACCCTCGAGGCTCAAAGTTACCCTGACTTGACTGTATGGGATGTTTGTAATAATATTTTCATTTTCGTTTTATTTGATAATGAAATTAGACTTATGTATTTTTAAGTAGATTACAGCAAAGTGAGAAGACATGTCAGGAGTTGCGTAGAGCAAATGAAGCCTTAGACCAAGCACTCATTCATGAAAGAGACCAAAAGAGACAAATCGAAGAAGAGCTTGGCTATGCACAAGAGCATTTAAACATTGAAGCAAAAGCATCAGATGAGGTATTAAGTGCTTTTGTCCACATGTATTCACGGGAGGGGGGATTTAATTTTTATATGAATAGCTTATTTTCCTTTCAAGAAAAATGGATTATATAAGCTTGCGTTATTTGTTTCATCTGTTAAGTTGTTTTTTGTTTTAACGTGACTTATAAATTTATAAATGAAAAGTTTTTTTCCTTAACTACAAATTACATTAATTTAAATATTGATTTCGAATGGGATCGTTTCCGAAATTTAAAAGTATTTTTTCTGAAAGAGCATGTTTAAAACCATAGGATCTGACCATTTTTTAAATAATTTGACTAAGTTTAATATTTAAAAAAAAAAACTTTAATCAGTGTGTTTTCATTGTTTACGCTTCTGCCGATGACATCACAAATGATGAAATGCCATTCACTGATGGCATTAGCCGAGGCCAATATTTAATTTGCTTCTTTACTCACGTGTTGGCAACAATATGGTTGATAGCAAGCGTAGAGCTCAATATTTAATTCGTTACTTGATTATCATGACATGGAAACGTGGTAGACAGATGCGCCAAAGTACATCATTTGTGGCATCATATAGACCATACCTTATTTTCAAAAATGGACATTTTAAAAAATTAAGCATTAGGAAAATGAAAGTTTTTTTTCAAGCTCCAGTCCATGTTTTTTTTTTTTTTTTTGCTTATTCTTTCAATTTCAGTGTCTAAAAGTTGTACTTTTGACTGAAGGAAACAACCCTATTGGTTGAAAATTATTTAAACATATTGCAATGTTGAAATTAGAATTGGTAATAAAGGGATAATATTGGAAGGCATAAGTTTCCAACTACTCCCTGCACATGCCTTGTTAAGAAACGAAGGGAGAAATTAGTTCAGTGCTCCTCTAGTTGCCTGTTCTGAGTTTTGTTGGTTTTGACCTTAATAAATTGCAGATTCAGGACTGTCCCTGCACAAGTCCTCTTTGTAGGCATGCCCCTCTTCATAAAGGCACTTTATCAAATTCTTAGTACCATTATTAAGAATGCTTATAACATTGAGTTCATCCCCAATACCTGTACAGCTTTTATAAACTTTTATGTTTTTAATCAAATGGGACTGCCCATAACACTCCATTATTGGGTGCTTTTACTTTTAGTATGCACTAGCAGTACCTGCACGGCTTTGCCCGTAGCAGAAAATTAAAATGTCATTTGGTTCGCCTGTATATTTACAAATAATGGATGATGAATTTCTCTTCAATTTGCTATGTTCATTTACTCACCCATGTTATGGTAATTTGCACGTCTTTGTTTTGATAATTTGCTCAGTAAACTGTTCTAAAAATTGGAATAGGAAGGGAATAAAATCAAAATTTCAAAAAATTACTTTGAGGTGCACGCCCCCATGTTACAAACTAATTTTGTGCTAAATTTCCTGAAAATCAGCCAAGTGGTCTAAGCGCTATGCTTGTCTCTGAGATCCAGACTTTCAGCTTTATTATTAGTAAAGATATTAAAAATTCTTTCTTTTTCAAAAAAATATAGCTTTATATAATAATCAATGAGGGTTTGAACAAATAAAATGCTTTTAAGGCTAAAATAATCAAATACTACTTTATGAAACCTTCCTCTAATATTTTACATTTGAAATGTAGAAATTAAATCAAAATGATGCATGAAAAATTTATGATAATCTCAGCTTTTATCAGTTCTTGTCATCTTTTTTTCTTGCATTTTATGAAGATCCCAATCTGCTCAAAGTTTTATCCTGTAAGATGAGGCTTTTCAAAAACTTTTCACTGTAAAAAATCTTTCATAGTAGTACATTTGTTTTATTTCTACCATGCACGGTGTCAAGTGCTCAAGAAGGGTAATTGTTTGTTGGTTCGCTAAGCATAATGTCCCCCCCCCCCCAAAAAAAAGTATATCTTCTTTGAATATTTATAATGGCTGCACTATTTTGTCTTCTTTTCAATTGTTAGGCTTAAAATAATGTCTGAAATCAGACTAAACTTTGAGTTAAGAAAATTCATTTTTAAGTGCTAATGAAAAACTGAGAATATAAGAAAAAGACTAAAACGATTCAGAAGAGACTTTCAAGGAAATGTACCAACAAATCCCACAATTATTCATTTGCTGAAAAAAATTTAGGCAGAAAGGAACTTAAGAAGGTCAATAAGAACCAGTTCAGATAACTATGATCATCCTAAGGCCTCACAAGAGAAAAAAAAGTCCTTGAATTGCTCCTTCGTTCTCTTAGAAATCTATTCAGCAAGCCGCTGGTGAGTCGGTCAAGTGTCCATCACGGTGCAAAGCATGCTCAATAAAAAATATTATTCCCAAAATTGTGCACACTCTTAATGAAGATGATCATGACTTGAGAATTGAATTTTGTTTAGCCAAGCCAAATCTGCATAGGACAATGAATTCCTATGAACCCACCTAAGGTCTTTGGTTTTGACCTCGATGGGTTTTTCTGTGGAGACATGTCAAACACTTTAAATTCAACGCCTCTGTAATGCTGAATGCCTATCGCTTTCTCACTTTAACACAGAGGAAAAATGAACTCAAAATGCGGGAACGAGGACCAGTCAATGTTGGTACAAAGGCCACTGCCATCTATCAAAAATATTAGAAACTAATAGAGATTGGAAATCAATTGGTTAATTTCTAAATTTTAATTTTGAAATTACCAATTAAATTTGAATTGTTTGGATCCATCGCCGTAGCAAAGCCTTTGTCGGATTGTCACTAGGTGATGCTGTCCTCCATACCACAACAGCACAAGCACAAGAGCACAAGAAGTCAACGCAAGCTTTGAGGAGAGCTCATTTTTTGAGGCATTTCGTATTATGGGTGTGTTGTTAGAATCCAAAACCAGCTACATTCATTGAGTTGAGAGCAGCCATTGTCAGGGAATATCCATGAATGTCCCACTACATTTCTGATTGTAGTGTTACTACAGAATTAATTAATAATAGTGTTTTTTTTTTGATTGAAACAGCCATCACTAGTAATCAGTTAAAAGTTGTTTTTGTTGCATAGGCAGATTGCTTTTTAAAAATATTATTATTTAAATTTTTAATAAGTAATTTTGCTTTTTTAGTATCAAATTTTACTTGGAGATCTTGATGAACCAGAGTTATTTGCTGAAACAAACTTCTCTATAAGTAAGTTATTTTTCTAATACACTTGAATTTTTTGATTTATTTCCATCATGCATTCTTCAAAAAATAATTCTGTATTTTCTAGGTCGAAATGTGAAAACACATGCCTACAAATTTCGAAGATGGCTGAATGGTCGAAAGTAAGGAAATATGCTGGAACGCAATTAAAATTTTTTATAACTTGTTATGATTAGACTGAAATGCTATTTAGAGCATAATTTTTGTATTATAATGTATTATACTATGCATAATTTTTCATATTTTATTTTCATGAAATCAAAATTTTTTTTTAAAATTATTATATATTTTATCAAAATGCCATGAGAAATGATCTTTATTCATAAATTATCTTAAGGGGCGTCACCAGTTTAGGCAGCTCAAAAAATCTACTTTTTTTAATGTCATAAAATGTTAGTAAAACTTTTTAAGAATGTGCTGGCAAACTTTCGGTGAAAAAATCCAATTAGTTCCGATGCTATGAGCACTTAAGTGACTGGAGATTCGAAAACGTTCACAGCAGTTTTTTTCTAACGCGTTTTTCTCAAAACAACTTTTTTCAACTGGTGGACATTCTAGCGCAAAGTGGTATTGACCAATCGTTCTGGAAAATTGTCTGAATATTCTTTATTCAATTAAGCTCAATATGAACCTAACTCTGGGATGATATTATTAATAAAAATATTTTTTTATTGCAAGAAATGTGAAAAGAAAAGGGTAAAGCATGACATTGTATTCAAACATCTCAAAAACATGCAATTTTAAACTTTTTTGATTGCAATTAGGTTTATATTCTTAGGAAATATGTTGTTTATAAGGAAGAAAAATTGTAATGATTACAAATAAAAACTGTGGCTTCGTTAATGCCCACCAGCAACAAGCTCTGATGGTGACCGCCCAATGACAGCAGCTTCTTACTACAGTATTTCTGGTGGAACTGACTTGAAAATATAACAAGGTGTACTTCAAAAGACGAAAAAATAATCCTCCAAGTTTAAACAAATTTCAATTCTTTCTTTCCTGTTAACAAAATCCATAAGAAACACTAAAATTTCAGCCTCCCAAACTGGTTTTCCCCTTAAGAGAACCCTCATTTTTAAAAAAACTTCACCTAGACCTCCTTTTTATTATGTTCAAGCTATGTTTATCATCTAAAGGAAGTAATCTTCAATAAATAGAATTTTTAACTTCTACACTTTTAGAATTTTTTGTTATTACTAAGATTTTCCCCATCATTGATTAGAAGTTTCTGCTTACTTTTTTCTCTATTCATTTTCAGGATTTTATCACTTACATTTATGCATTTTTACTGCATTTTAGTTTCCGTCCACGGTTATATCTTCTGTTAAATATTATGCCATTTATTAAAAGTAGTGTGCACATATGTGAGGCAGTTTTTATTGCACACTTTTGGTTTTAATTAAATTCAAAACCAAATTTCTTCATTACTTAAAAATTTATTTGCTTCAGATGTGTTAAATATATTTTACATTTAAGAGAAAAAAGTTTTTATTTGTATGCATTTTTAAAAATGATTTTATTATTTTTTTTCCTATTTCCATTTCAGGAACTACCTGTACAGAACTATTAAAGGCAGAAAATATCCACAGCTGATATATTTATTTTACATATTTTTTATTCATGTGTGGTTATTAATGTGCATATTTTAGATAACAAATTGTAACATAAAAATAAATATATTTTCCTAGGGTAAAAGATCGATTTTGTATTCTGTGATAGAATTAATTTTTTGTTATTGCTTTTAACTAAAAATTCAGCAACTTGTATTTTTAATCTCTGCATGTAAATTTGCATTTATTTTTGTGTTGATTATGAATGTAATTTTTGTGAAAAATATTTTAAATATCTGTGCATTTTATTGCACTTTCATTGCATATTGTTAATGAAAGTGCGAAAGATCATATTCATACATCTAAGAGCTAAATTTTTCAGGCGAACAAAATACTATTTTTTTCTTTATGATTTGTTCCTATATTATATGTTTTTTTTTTTTTTTTTTTTTTTGCTTACTAATTTTAATGTATGAAACAAAATCTTATCAAAAATGCTTGATAATGTAATAGTGGAAAAAAAAAATGGAATTTTTGACCTATGCCAATTTTTACTTTCTGCAGTGATGTATGATCAAATGTGCAACTAATTTTGCAACTTGTTTGTTTTAGTTTATTTACTATTTTTGTTGTTGTTTAGAATTTAAGTTTATATTTATTGTTTTTATTTTAAATTAATTTTTTGTATATAAGTTTTGCATGTGTCTAAGTTGAATGCTGTAAAAACTCAATTGTTTAATAGTTAACAAGATTTATCTTTGCTTCTTTTAAGGAAACAGATTTTTTTTTCTAAAAATATGAAAAATTAAGAATAGTGAAGTATAATTTTGTTGCAAGTGTCCAGAATGGGTAAATAATTTCTGCTCACAGTAAAATAATTGCTCAAATGTTTCAGAAATGTTCCTGCGTACAAGATTATTATTATTAATTTTTTTTTTTGGAAAAATAAGTCCATGTCCCTCCCCTTAAATTATTATTATTATTTTTATTTTATTTATTTATTTATTTATTTATTTTGAAATTTTATTAATAGGAAAATATCTGACTACTTACAAGTTAATAAACTATAAACTTTTCCAGTTTCCACCACCTACTGAAATTAATAAATGTATTTCAGTATCCCCTCATTTTATTGAGCTTCACTAAACGCAGTCAAAATTTTTTGAAAATTGTTACATTTGAAAGTGCAATGCCATTAAAACCTTACCATATTATGCAATTCAATGATGGATGAGATGTTCTTTAAAAGAAAAAGTAAAATGCTTGCTGTATATGCAAATTGTTATATTCTTATGTTACGTAACCCTTCTCTCCCCCAGAGTAAAACATAAAATAAATAAATGGTAATTATAGGCCTGGCCAACAAAAACTATGCTTTTACTAGAGGTGATTGAATAACATAAGCTTATAATATTCCAGGTGCATTGAAATAACAAATTGATTTAATTTTCAGTTAATATAGTTCAATGTATCAAGGTTATTTATTATATGCTACACAATCATATGACACACCTTTAATTGGATGCTTCACTTGCTGAAAGATTTAACTCCATAAAACAAAAAGTCAAGAAAAGTGATGAAGAAGATAGCGTATGAAAGAAGATAGCGTATGAAAGAAGATAGCGTAACATAGAAGTGAATAGGCCCTCGTGTTACATTTTCTGCCATCGCAGGATCAGAAATGTACTGAACCAAAAGTTTAATATGAATTCACATTCTAAGCATTGATTAAGCAGTATTTAAGCAGATTTTTTTAAAAAGTGGGGTTAATCGATTTGGCAACTGAGGCATCCAATTAACCCTTAGAAAAAGCAAAGCTTCTATTGGCCAGTCCCGCGACTACCTTAGTTTTGTTTTTTAATGCTAAAAAAACAAATTACTCAGCTGGAAGGGCTTGAATCAGCAACGTTTTGGTTCCCAGCCGAAGTCCCTAGCCAATTACACTACTTAGTCTTGACTTTAGATGAATTAAGATAAATAAATACCTTTGTGCTGAATAGTAAAGTCAGACCAAACAACGTAAGTAGAAGCACAAATTTGTAAATTACAGCAGACACGTGTTTCGGCGTTACAGGGAACGCCTTTTTCGATGCAAAAAATAATGAGCTTATGGATGAAAAGACATCCGACAAAAGCAAAAGCTAGGCTTTTGTCGGATGTCTTTTCATCCATAAGCTCATTATTTTTTGCATTGAAAAAGGCGTTCCCTGTAACGCCGAAACACGTGTCTGCTGTAATTTACAAATTTGTGCTTCTACTTACGTTGTTTGGTCTGACTTTAGATGAATTGTTTAGTGTCACTTTAAAGTCTAAGACAGGTGGTTCATTTAAAGTACCTACTTTGTACTTATATTTTTTTATATTAAGTTTTTTCCCAAAAAGATAAGTATTCTATTTTTTTTTTTGAATTCTTGTTGCATATTTAATTGTATTCCTCAGAATAATGGAAGCCATAATGGCATGCATACTTGGTCTAACAATTCCACAATATACTAAGGTACAAAATAATGAGTTTCTCAGGGACGCCCCTAACTCTAATTTTTGAGAGGGAGAATTTTCGATTTTTCGAATAAAGTGCCGAATTTTAACCAATGTTAAAGTGTGGGCATGGTAACAAGCCTACATCTAATGATAATAACATTATAAATAATTATAAATGCATTTTCAAAACAATGCAGCATTGTAATGCTATCTCCAAATTTGCCGACTCCTCAGACAAAATACTGAATCAGAATTTTTTTGGGAGCTCACAGTGACCTCCCATGAACTTCCATCAATGCACCCTTGGAAGGTTGTACTGCACATCTTCCATGTTTTTTTCCTTCTCTGTATTCATATGCTAATTTTATTGAGCTTTTTTTCCACATAAAAGTAAATAAAGCGGACATGATTTTTCAGTATTTTTACCGAATTTAGTATTTTTTCATACAATGAAGTACTGTATGCAGGAAAGAGTTTGCAGGCTTAATTCAAGATCTATCGATTAATTTCACGTATGAGCCATTCCATTTCAGATCAGGCAGGGTCTGTCACATGACCATCACCGATTTTTTTGAAAAAATTACAGTAGTTACAACTAAGGGACATATCAAATATCCCAAAAGGATTTTGCAAAAAAAAATTTTTTTCTTCAGTTACAGCCTATTAAAATTCTGCACAAAATCCGCCATTTTGGAAAAAACCGGCAAAACACTCCATTTCAAATGGACATTATTTCAAAAGTATTTAACCTATTTGAATAATTCTTTTTTCTAAAAATAAATAAGGACCCCTATATCCTCCAGACATCATTTTTAAAAGTTTAGTTAGGTTTTTTGATAAAGAAAAAAAATCATTTTTGTCGCGAAAAAACTGCATTTTTACCGATTTTATGATTTTTTTTCTCCATGAAAAAAAAGTTTTTTTTACTAAACGGAGATGGCAGTCTAAAACCCTTATATGATAGTTTCATAACATATTTTATTATAATCCTTGGATGCATACAGCCTCGGAAATATAATTTGAAATTTTAAAAATTTTCAAAAATTAGCGATTTTTGAAGTGATTTTACTCAAAAAACCCATTTTTTAAAAATCAAAAAATTGGCTCATTTGAACCCCATATAATGCTTAACAAGTGGGTAGACACCGCATCCCGTATTTTTTCCCATAAAATGTTTTATGATTTTTTGAAAGTGACCTTATCGCCCATGGCATGCATGTAAAATAAAAATTTCTAATAATTTCAGTCACTGAAATTCTGATGAAATTAATACCTAATAGCTACAATAATGGTGCACTTTATCAGCAACAAATAAAATTTTACTGACTTTTAATAATGTAGCAGTATCAAACCGCTTCTGATGACCCAGTCAATTCGTCTTTTTGTACTTCGTTATATGAATATATTTTTCTGCTGATCAGCGCCTAATTGTTATGCGAGCTGAGATCCCATACTTCCATATTTGTTTCATTCAAATTTTTGTATTTTTGACCGAATTCAGGCCACTTAAGCATTAAAATAAGTTCTGAAGACTATAGGGATCCCGACCTTCTTTTGTTAGAAATTGGATCCCTGGCTATAATAGCTACCTTTAGTGATCTGTTTGGTTACCTCAACTTACAACCATGTTCAATTAATTATTTCTCTCATAAAACAGTGGGCTTTTTAAATTCTTAAACTACAAGTGAGTTTTGCGGTATGACTTTAGTATACATATTTTCACGTATAAAAGTAATCATACTAGGTAGGATCCAAAAATTATGTGACAACATTCGCCAATGTCAAACCAAAGCACGAAATTAAAATTAATCGTTTTAAATGCATTGTATTGTTCTTCCCTTTGATGGTTTCCCCTGTCGCGTAATTGAGTTGAAGAGAAAGATAATTGAAAGAGAAAAAATATGATTCGTTGCTGCATATGAAAGTAACGGTGAATGCATAGCTTTGGAGACAAAATAAAGTAATATTTATAAAAAAAATATATAAATATAGATTTTTACTGTTACTGATAAAGTACATCATTATCGTAGCTATTAGTCATTAATATAATCACCAAAGGCTCTTCTTCTACCTAAAGGCTACACACAGAGTCTTACAAAAAGACGAATTGACTACGTCATCAACAGCGGTTTGTTACTGATATAGTATGAAAAGTTAGTAAGATTTTAGTTGTTCCTGATAAAGGGCACCTTTATTGTAGTTAATAGGCATTAATATAACCAGAATTTTAGTTACTGAAATGATTAGACATTTGTATTTTACATGCATGCCATGGGCGATAAGGTCACTTTCAAAAAATCATAAAACATTTTATGGGAAAAAATACGGGATGCGGTGTCTACCCACTTGTTAAGCATTATATGGGGTTCAAGTGAGCCAATTTTTAGATTTTTAAAAAATGGGTTTTTTGAGTAAAATCACTTCAAAAATCGCTAATTTTTGAAAATTTTCAAAATTTCAAATTTTATTTCCGAGGCTGTATGCATCCAAGGATTGTAATAAAATATGTTATGAAACTATCATATAAGGGCTTTAGACTGCCATCTCCGTTTAGTAAAAAAAACGTTTTTTTCATGGAGAAAAAAAATCATAAAATCGGTAAAAATGCAGTTTTTTTGCGACAAAAATGATTTTTTTTCTTTATCAAAAAACCTAACTAAACTTTCAAAAACGATGTCTATAGGATATATGGGTCCTTATTTATTTTTAGAAAAAAGAATTATTCAAATAGGTTAAATACTTTTGAAATAATGTCCATTTGAAATGGAGTGTTTTGCCGTTTTTTTCCAAAATGGCGGATTTTGTGCAGAATTTTAATAGGCTGTAACTGAAGAAAAAAAATTTTTCGTGCAAAATACTTTTGGGATATTTCATATGTCCTTTAGTTGTAACTACTGTATTTTTTTCAAAAAAATCGGTGATGGTCATATGACACTTTTCATACCTGCCTGCCTGATTTGAAATGGAATGACTTGTATTTATTTAAAATAGTTGGCTATGTTGGAACAAAGCCATGTGTGAACTTGCAGGTGTAGTACAATGTACTAACGATGCTGTGTTTGCTCGAAGAGCCCTTCAATTTCAGTATTTTTCACTGTATTTGAGTCACATGTCTGATAAATAAAAAGAAAATAGATGATTAAACGGATGAATCTTATGAGTTAAACATTTTTAAAAATCAAAAATGAAGTTGTGTATTTGTAAGGAGAAGAAAGGCATGAAAGAGAAGCTTCTTGCTTGCAATAAAATTTAATAAACATGCAAATATTGCCTGACAACATGTCTTTATTCTAAAAGTTACTTCTTAAGATTGCTTGCTTCTTAGTCTACAACGAGTTGCATTTTATTTGTATTTCAATGTGCATGCAGTAAAGTAATATTTGAAATTGAAATAACTAGCTCTGTGAAAGATAAATACATGCACAAATCCAACATTGTTTGGCTCAAATTTGCAATGAGCATTTCTTACATGTGTTTTAGAACCAGAAAAGACAAATTGATGCTAAAAATGGAGCTTGCTCTCGCATTACTGTGAAGAAATGTTTCTTTCCAATTACAAAACACTTTCTCCCTATAATGTGAAAGCTTATAAATGCTAGCTATGTATTAATCCTTTCAATATCTCAGATTGAGTAATTTCTAAAAGGACACCTAGTAGGTAGGCTATCGCTATCCCCAACTTATGATGACTTGCTTAACTATCAAGAGATGGTGCCACCAGTCACCCCCACTTACACAATCTGGATATGAGGCTGGAGAGGAAAGAACTTATCTCCACAGTCTTCTACCTATGGTAAAACTGTTTACAACAGGTTTTTCTGGACAACAGCAAGTGTTCTGGACAACTCTCAAACACGTTCCCCATGTCGTGCACTTGGTTCGTCTTTTCGCCTCTGGTAATTCCAGAACTTATGTATGAAATTTTCATTAAAAAGTTGTAGCTTACAATGCTAAATTTATCAATACATAAAGAATAATTTAATAAGCTTGAGTATAAAATTTCTGATGTAGTTCATTTATCAAGCTGTCATTTTGCTTGTTTTGAGCTTTATTTTAAATGCAGCACACCTTTTTAAGCATAAAAATGCCTTAAAAGAGAAATAAAGAGCTTTTTTATGAATTGTATTGAACTTGTATTCTATACTTTTGCTAAATTATCTAAATTTAAAACATTTTTATTACATTAAAGTACATGTTGCAGTTTTTAATCATTGGTTGATCAAAATTGGATACTTCCAGTGCTAGTTTTATGTCTCTAAAACATTGTACTATCATAAAAAAGTGTTTTTGCTTCAAGCCTGCTTATTTATTTTATTATTTATTTATTAATGTTTTTCATATTCAAATAACTATCAACCAATTGCATTTCTATTGATCATCTTCTGACATGAATTTTCATTTTGCAATTGATTTCACGTGTGCAAAACGCATCTTCAAAACATTTTCTTTTTGTTTTTTTAAGTACCCAAAACCTCTATCTAATTCCCTCTTTTCCCCAAAAAAGAACTTGAATGTTATAATCATGTATGTTCAAACAAAAAGATTTTATTCAACATGTAATGATGAGCTTTTTTGTTGATAAATAGTTAATAATTTTAGTGAATCAATCCTTATGAATTGAATCATTATTTCCTTTACTCACGCATCGTCCACTGAGAATAAAAATGAGATCAATATGTTGTTCTGCCTCAAAAACCAGAACATACTCGTATAAATGCATTCATTTTATTTCGCAAAAAAGTTTATACTCATACATTTCTGATTTTTCTTTTACTTGGATTTTCTATACAATAAACCACTCCTTTAGTGGTAGCAAAATTTTTCGAGTTCATTGATCTGTAGGAATAAAAGAAAAACATTACTTTAAATACTCATCTAATTAGTCAACTTTTGAAATGTAATGAAATTTCCACCTTACTTTTGTATGTTTTTGGTAATAATGGACTTGACTGGGTATGGCTTTGGACCTGGAACAGGACGAAACATCTGGTTCTGAGCGTTCAGGTAATGTCGTACTCCACGAGGTACTCCTTCAACCGTAGGCACGGGGTCACCAACCCATTCTGGAAAAGGGCTAAAGCAACCAGCTTTCATGCCACCATCCTTTAAAATGCATTAATGAATTGCTATAAATATAAGTACTAAAAGGACAAAATTAATGTGCCATGGCGATTGTAGAGGTCGAGAGAACAGTCCTGAAGGTATATAATGTAACTCCGGTTGGTACATGACAAAAATGGATACAGAAATTTGTTAAGATAGGGGCTATTGACTTCTTTTGCTTATCCTTTACTATGAATCCTAGTTTACACATGTTGATTATGATTTTTCGGTCTTCAGTTCCAAAACATTTTTGTAGTAAACCTCTGAATCCTACTCTTGGTACCCTTCACCGGTTAAGCTAGAAATGGCAGGTACGAAGGTATCATTGGTTTAAAATAAAAATAAAAAATAAAATAAGATCATCGAAGATCGCCTAAAATTGCATTGAAATATTGCCAGGGCAGAAGAAAGGCCCTGAACCTGATTTTTCTCTCTTGATACAAAAACTGGTCTACGACTGCGTTTTTATGACTTCAATTTTGAAAAAAGTCAGGAGGATGGCCCAAACCGCTACCCTCCCTAACATCACCGAAAATAGCTTGCTGCATTTTTGAAACTTTAGTTACGAAAAATCTTTGAGAAAGAGTTTCCGGATACAAGGCTTTTCCCTAACGTTGTCTAAGATAGACTGCAGTTGTGTTTTTAGAATTTTAATTTCAAAACATTTCCGGGGCTGAGCAGCAACTCTTCCTTTCCTAAAGTTTTTTGAACTGAAATATTAAAAAATATTCTGGTAGGAAGTCCCTCAATAGACGGGCGTGTATTCGCACTTATCTACCAAGCGCGGATCAAGAGGAAGACCTAAAAACAGTGGTGGCCTTAGGTCTTGCGGGGCCCAGGGTGAAAATTTTTTTCAGGGCCCTCAATTAAAAAAAATATGAATGGTTAGATTAATTACACGGGGGTCTATCGCGAAAGCAATGTCCCCCCTCCCCTTTATGCAACGGAACGCCACACCCCCCTCCCCCACGGATAAGCCCCCTTGAAAAGCTAAAGAAAGATCCCTACAAGCTATTCCTTAAAATTTTAAATTCCAATGACTCATTTTCCGCCAAGCTCCCCCCCCCTCTCCCGCATGTTGGGTAACCAACAAAATTTTTTCTTTAAATGATAGTTTAATTTTCATACAGTTTAGTGAGGCGGAAATAAGTACTTTGTTTATGTCACTTAAAGCGACGTTTTCTTAGAAGTACAATTTCCGTTGAAAAGGGCATTCTATGTTTAGAATTTTAATTTAATTCCTCCGTATTATAATTAGCTTATTATTACAATCACATACTAACTGCATGTTTATTTACTTTCTTTCTATAAAGAAGGTTGACAAGCTGTGATTGAAGGTCAATGTTGCAAAGCATAACTTCCATTTGTCTTGTATAGGTCAAGAAATTTAGTACGACAAAGAAAAATTATAAAAGAAATTTGAAATTTTGGCATTTTGAATTCAAATTGTTTTTCACAATCACGAGTTTGTGAGGCGTGTGTGTGTGTTTACACGCGTTTGCATATATGTACGTGCGCGTGTGTATGTGTATGTAGGCATGTGTGTGTGTGCATAAGCGTGTCTGTGTATGTACGCACGCGTGTGTAAGCGTTCATGCGTGTAGGCCTGTGTGTGCAGTGGCGGATCCAGATGAGCCTGTTGGGAGGTGCGAATGAGTAATGCATTATAGGGAGGGGGGGGGGAGTGTTACTAATGAAAATAAAATTTTAAAAAAGTTTAAAAATTGAAACATGATTTTTTCCCCGACAAATATGTATGATCCAAACAGTTTGAAGAATTCCCCTCAGTCATGTTTTGAAATTACAGTTTCGAAAACGTAATTTTAGATATCTTTAGTCATGCTGAAAACCAGGGGGTTCTGGGGCTTTCCCCCGGAAAAAACTTCGAAATTGAAGTTTTAAAAACGCAATTGTATAGGCTACCACCACCTTTGATAACGCAGCAGAACACATGGGTTCATAACTTTTCCCCAAAAATGTTTCGATGTAGAAAAACGCAATTTTAGATTATCTTTGAATGATGTTGATAGATGAGAAAAGAACGTCATGGGGGTTCCTCTCCGGAAATTATGAGAAATTGAAGTCCTGAAAACGCAGTTATAAGTCATCTTTTATGACGTTGGGGGAAGATACATAGTTTGGAACTTTCCATCGGAAATTATTCGAATTAGGAGCCTTGAAAATGCGTTGGTTGGCCGTCTTTGGTAGCGTTAAGGGAAGGGATGGGATCAGGAGCTATCTTTCAATTTTTCGATAAGCTACAAAAAACGCAATGTTAGTGGATTTTCATTGATGTTAGGGGAAGGGCTCAGGCTCGGAGGTTCTCCCCCAGAAGTCCTAAAAACGTAATTGAAGGCCTTATTGAAAGACATTGAGGTATGAGCTTCAAAATTCTCTCAGAAACAGTGGCGCAGCTACGAGAGGAGTTTGGGGTTAAAACCCCTCCCAGAACTGCAAAACATTCATTTCTCTCCCCCACCCGCCCCAAAAAAATCACGGAGGGGAAAACAGTATTTAAACTTTTTTAAGCAAGGTAGGTTTGAACAAAATATTTTACTGCTTATTGATCGGGAAACAGTCACAAATCATCTTCCAATTTCTAAATATCGAGTAATTTTTCTTATGAGCACCCCTACTTTTATAAGAGGACTACAATGGTCTTAATACAGCACAAAAGGGGATCATACTCATTAGCACTTCCGGCGCTGCAAAATCTTTTTTAGAGACACTTTTTTCGTAGAGAGAGTAACCCTACCACACTATATTTTCTGTGTGGCTCCCTTCAAATTCTCATTGAAAGATCGAAACAGTTATTAGCTAGCATGTGACATTTATAAAGACATTCATCTATTAAAAGATATTTTGAATGACCTCAAGAAAAATGAATGTAAAATTACAATAAAGATAATTAAAACTGCATTGTGCATGTTCACGCATCCCCCCTTTTTTTGTTTCATAGTAATTGTAATACAGTCGACGCTCATTATAACGACCACACATTATAAAGACCGTCCCATTATAACGACCAGTGGTAGAAGTCCCAACTTTGTTCCTATAAACTCTATGTTAATTTGCTTTCGTTATAACGACCGTTCTGTATCGTCTAATCCAATACAGCGACCGAATCAACGGACGCTATTTCTTGTGCTCTTTCCAATAAAACAAATTTGTAGCTTAAAATGACATTGATTATTGTTTACAGACATCTGCCTGAAGTTTTCAATGTCAAATCCAACTTTAAGAGGGGGTGAGGTGAAATTGCCATTCACCACAGCTAGCACAGAAAAAATAATGGGAGGAAAAATCGAGAAAATTCCAGATTCCTAAGAAAAGGGAGTTGACAGATGTATTGGTAGTTTGGTGTTTGAATCTAGTATTTTTAAAGATTTGGGGTTCTCGAGGGACTTTTAAATGTTTCTTTGGAAAGCAAGAGAAACACAATTTATCACCTATATCCGAAACAGAAAATAATGTTTTGCAAAAATCACTTCTGCTAAAAAGGCAGACCTCTGTTTCTGGTTTTATCTTCAGAAATTGTTGCGGTAGTAGTAGTAGTAGCAGATCTGAAAGTGTGTAACATTTTCTTCCCTATATTTCCTACTTTAAAACTTGTTTAATATTCTATCATAATATTTTGCACACTACTTTTCTGAAAATTCCTATGATAAAAAACATTTGGGCATTTACTTGGGCATGCATGATGACGGTGTACATTTTTTAAATTTATACCTCTTATAACGACCACTCGTTATAAAGACCTTTTTCTCTGGGTCGGAGATGGTCGTTATATTGAGCGTCGACTGTATCAATATGCGAGTTACGTATTATAGAGCAAATAAAATAAATGAATAAATATTAAGCCACAGAAACTACTTGATTTAATGTATTGTAGAATATTTTCGCATTATTAAATGAAGGAGAAAGAAAGCAAAAAATATTTTTCAATTTGGAAAAACCTTCCCAGAAACTTTTTTTGGATGCGCCACTTCCCGGGAATATGTTAATATTCAATTTCCAAAAACATTGCTTAAATTTTTTTATTGACGTTAGGAAAATGTGAAGTTTTGTTGTTCTCCTGCGGAAGTTTTTTGGAACTGGAGTCTTAAAAACGTATGGGATTCAAAGAAATCTTCCTCTGCAATTTTTTCGAAATTCAAGCTACAAAAATTCAAAATTTTTGACGATCTTCGATGACATTGGCAAGAAGGGATTCAAGGACTCTCCCCTGGAAATTTTTTGGTATTAAAGTCGCAAAATACCGTTGTAGGCGATTTTTTGTAATGTATTCGGAGGAGGGAGCGTAGGGTTTGGGGACCTTCTCCCAGAAATTTTTCGAACTCAAACCTTTTTTTTGGGGGGGGGGGGGCGATCTCCCCAATCCTCCCCGTGGATCCGCCACTGTGTGTGAGTATGATATGGAGTATGGACGCAACCTGGAGACTTTGTTCACTAGAGGAGCAGCATCGGGAGGGGTCGGTCGACGGTGGTGCTGCAGAGGAAAGCGGGGGAAAAATCGAGAGATATCATTCAACAGTCAAATGAAAACAATAAGCAATTCGTGATTGCTCAAAAAGTTCAAAATGGAAGAATTGAATTTTGATTTTCCTCAATCGAAAATAAGAACATTTTCCCGATTTTACTTCGACTTTTTTATTAAATAAGCTTTGAGGAAATAAATACTGACACAAGATAGAATAAAATTCTAGCTGCATGAGAAATGGAGAAATCTAAATTCTAGCTTCGCAAATCTTATGTTCATGTAAATGCACCCCCCGCCCCTCCTTGTATATGTTTGTTATTGTTGAATATTCTTGAATTTCCCCATGCCACTAGGAATTATGTTTATTATAAAAGAAAATGAAGCTGTTTCTTGTAAAACATTCTTTTTTGATAAAATTGGATTTTGTTTTAATAAAAATAACAATAGTCCCGTAAACATCCAAAGTTGAGGTTCTAGTAACCTTTTTCTTACATCTAAATTTCATTTTTTTTTTCTACTTAACGTAAAAAGCAAGTTAGATACCTTTTTGGACGGACCAGGAGGAATATAAGGTCGGAATGTTTTTTCTTCTTTCTCTGCGGGTTCTTTTATTTCTTGTTCTTCAATGCATTTCCAAGGGTTAGTGTCAAAGAAACCTTGTTGGAACAATCCGGCTCTATAAGGCGGGAAAGGTCTAGGTTCTACTTTCTTTGGCGTTGCCTGTAAAGAAAAATAGATGCTACATATTTTTTAAAACTATATTTCATTTGCGCAAGTTCTTGTAGCTGAAAGAGCGGTTGAACAAAAATTATCAGCGATTTAAAAGCGACATCAGAGACATATGAGCTGCCAGAAGCAATTGAATGCACTAATTGATGTTAGCATGCAGCAAAAAAGTTTTGAAGAAAGAAACTACAAATACTTTTAATACAAATTCATTCCATTTTACTCTTCGTTTATCTTTTCATTATTTTTCAATAATAAAATGAAAAAAACCGTTCTCAAAACTTCAAAATTCAACAATAAACTAGAATATTAGCTCCAGTAGTACTGTACTGAAACTATAATATATATATATATATCATAGTTAGAAAACAACAATCAAAATAAAACTACACTGCCGTGCTAAGCGCAAAAGTGCTATCTGCAGCTGAGTTCAAAATGAGAAATTGCCGTTTAAAGTTGTGTGCCTCCATGTATTTGACACAAACGCAACTGTATCGGAATTTTCCTCAGATGATAATGTTTGCCGTGCTGAAGTTTTGACTCAAAGTGATTGTTGCATTAATCTGCATCAAATTGCGGTCGGGCACGACAATGCTCGACCGCATGCGGTCACAACTACGCGCGATTTGTTACACCGTTTTCGAGTGGCAGATCTTGATCCATCCTCCTTACAGTCCTGACCTCGCACCAAGTGATTTCCATCTCTTCGGATCGTTAAAGAAACACTTGGGAGGTCTGCATTTCAGAACTGATACTGAGGTTCAGCAAGCCGTCTTGATGTGGTTGCACAACCTTGCCGCTGATTTCTTCCATGCTGGTTTCGATGGTTTGGTGTACCGATGGAACAAATGCTTCGATAAGCATGGTGACTATGTAGAGAAGTAATATGTATCTGTGCCTTTCTACATGGTATATATGTTTTTTCCTGAATAAACATTTTCTCTGATTGGGCTTGTTACCTTACTTTTTGATACCACCTCCTACTATATGTTTATGTACTGTGCTGTAGCTGGAAAAGAATATTTCAAGAAACGTCCTTTTTGCTTTTGGGTAGATGTCATGGTTGTTGGGTAGATGTTTGTTTTAGGGTCAAAAAAGGTCAGTTTCGACAACTTACACCAGTTTTTATTTAATAAGCAGATGTTTACTTTAAAAAAAAAAAAAAAAACTTTTGAAACCAGTTTAAAGTTAATTGGCGGTAGCAACATTAATTCTTTTTAAATTAATGTCATCTTGTCATTTTTCCAATCGTATTCTGAAATGCTTTACATTAGTTCTGCATTCACTTTATAATACATTTCTGCATTTGCTTTATAATATATCAAGAAATGTTTTCGTCTTGTTTACTTGCTGACTCGCATCGCGTTTCGAAACCTGTGAGGCGCCTTTTAGGGTATGCTGCTCCTACCCAAAGCGAAAAAGCAGCTTAATTGTGCTTATCTACACATTCTACATCTGACCACAAATAAAATATTTTTTAATTAATTTTTCATAAACATAATTTCTTACTTTTAAATAATTTTAGTTATCTTTTCTTCAAAGAATATTACTGATGTAATGAAACATGTCAAATGTACGTGAGTTTGTCGTGCAAAGAGGCCCCCTGCAATTTTTTTTAATGAATGAAGTCATTCAAATGATGAGTTGAATGAACGAATCAAAAGAATGAACGATCCTCTGATGAACGGATAATTAAAAAGAACGACATTGCCCACCTCTAATCGCAATATTCATAGTGAAAAGACCGTAGAGCAGATATTTTACTCGTTCTCGGTGCTTGATTTTTTTTTTTTTTTTTTTTTTGAAGAGAGGATGTGTAGTGTATACTGCTTTGGGAGAGGATGTGTAGTGTATACTGCTTCGGGAGAGTATGTGTAGTGTATATCGCTTTGAGAAAGGATGTGTAGTGTATACTGCTTTGGGAGAGGATGTGTAGTGTATACTGCTGCAATGACATTGTATCCTCGCTTCAGAGCAACAATTAGATATCTAATTCCAGAAATAACACTAAGATACCTTACTGCTGCTTTGAGGCGACAATATGTTTACATTTTGAAAAATTCAACTTGTCTTACCGGAGTATTTTTAAGTGTTTCATATTCATCTTCCATGAAATAAGGTGGAGGTTTACCTATGGTTACATTTGGATACCTGCAAGAAAACTTTCAATAGAAGTTGTGAAATTTTGCAATTATAATTATAAGCATACCACAATATATTCATAAAGATCTTATAACTAAACTATGCCTTTCATGTAACATGCAAATAAAAAGACAAAATATTCAACTAAAATAACGTCTATATGCGTAGTATTAAGTCTGTAGAGACTTTGAAATTTAAGAAAGAGAGATTAATATTCTGAGAACTATATCTTATACATATAAAATCTGAGTATCTATCTATCTATCTATGTCCAAGCTTCTTCTCCCGAACGACAGTGAACTGACCATCGAACCAGGTATCGATGGATTCGTCATCTTCCCGTCTTCATGTTTGGCTATTTAACATAATCCTCCGATAATAATTAGCGGAGATATCAATTAAAAATTATTAATTATGACTCTTAGATTTCAAAATAAAATCCATATTTTTCGAAGGCTTTCCTCCATTCAAATTATTATTCAGTGCTTCAACTCAACTTTCCGGATGAACGCTTTTATTAAAATTTATAGCGTGAAGAAAATCATTGAGATTTGAAAGATCTGTTGCCATTTTTTTCCTCGAGTATGAACAGGTAAAATTCTTGTTTTTGTTTTGAGGCTTTTCCTGTAATCGGGATTTGAAATGTTTACTTTTTGGGTTTTTTTCCGCAATCTGCCGCAAAAATTCACTGACTTTTTTTTTGGTTCAAGCCTGAGTGTTGAACTCGCGTCACTTAACATAACTTTTATTTTCGAAGTGGACCGTGCAAAGCCGGGCGACGCAGCTAGTATATATATATTTTATGATTCCATTCAAAAAAAAACCTTAAGGAACAAATTTGGTGTTCCCAAATTTTAGTGCCCTGAGCCCGTGCCCCATGTGCCCATGCCTTAATCTGGAACTAGGAACAAAACCCAGACAAAGCTTATATGAATTTTAATGAGTTTTTCACAAACTTGTTTTTTACAGTCTCTCGGTTGCACCGAGCGAATATCGTGATTCCTTCTTACTCGTTATAAACGAGTTCGACTGAATAAGCAGAAGTAATTGTCATCGCGGTTTCAATTTGTTATTGCATCTTAGCGACCTCTAACACTTGGTGTACGTTATAAAAGTTGAGAATTTTGCAAATTTGCTAAATATTTACAAAAGTATTCTTTAATATGTCACTATGCGCTTGCATATCAACACATCATTCTACTTTCATTTCTTACATCCGGTTTTTTTTTAAAGCCTAGGTACGTGGAAAATAAGAAGCCGTTCCCAATGATTCTATTTCTTCCTCAAAACCGCGCAGTCCTTTACTTTAGAGCTAGGTTACTGTCCACCCCTCTTCTCTGGAAACTGTTGCAATAATTCTTAACTAAGCATACTTGCATAATAAAGTTTTCCTTCATTTTAACAATAAGTTTTACAATTTAGATTGACTTGAAAATAGTGCCAAAAGTTTTACAACTGCGTGTTACCGCTTTTCCTCTGAAAGGACCAAAGGTTGGTTAAAAAGGATGCATGCATATATTTTGTAAATGAATCTTCAAGTTCTTTAAAAAAAGAAAAGAAAAAAAAAACAGTGGCACAATAGACCACTGACCAAGGCCTACTGTGACCATCTCAATATTTTTGACCGAGGGATCTGGGGTGCAAGGCAGATGTTCCGGTTAGTTGGTCAGCTGAACGCATAACCCCCAGGGTTTAGTTCCCAAGCACGCTTTGTACCCTTTTGATCGACCCACCGAAGGAATGAACGGTTGAGTCAATCGTGCCCAAACCGGAAATGGAACCCGGGGCTCTGCGGTGCGGGAGCGTGAAGCTGAGCCACTGGGCCTCCACTGAGCAACTGAGCTTCTAGAAAATAGCTGAATATAATAAAGAAATTCTATTGATTACTTACCCGTATCCTGTACCCTTCTGTGCTGGGTTGACAAGAACGTTTTTAGGAGGGGGTTCAGTTTTCTCTCGTTCTCGAGTTTGGCTGTTGAAGTATTCGATTGGTCCGCCTATCGTTCCATACAAAGATCCTTTACCAGACCTGTAGCAAGAAAAAGCAAGGGCTTAAATTTCAGTGTTTTCAGAGCTCTGAAATTGCGCGATTACGGCAACGCTTTCCCAGAAATGTCTTAAATTTTACATTTGGTGGATTAGAAAGGATTTTGCAGTTTAGTTGATTACTGTAGGATTTAATAGGCCCTAAACAACTGGCTCCTGAACATCCCTGAAGTTTAAAACAAATCCATGCTTTCTCACTATACCAAGCAACCAAGCTGTATTGACACACTTCAAAAAAGGGCATTTACCAAAATAAAATTTGATACGTACATATCCAATGAACTATTGTAAATTTCATCAGAATTCATTCGAAAAGTCGATTGTTTCCCGGACATTTCACCGTTGTGTTAATGTGTCCATAATTTTTTTCTGTATGTTGGGTTTAGTGTAAGTCGAACCTTTGCAGAAGACTTCTCGCAAGCGGACTATATCTCTGCAATTCAATCACTTCTGTCACTTATTAGTATAGTCGGTAGAGCCTACGGCTTCCTCGCCGAGGGCACGGGCTAGAACTCAGTAATTGTACAGACGTTAGGTCGGTATGGAGTGGTTCAGATCCCCCTTGACAGTTGTAGGGTCCTCCGTTTAGCCTTGGTGACCTGATTGGTAAGTCATTTGTTTGTTTCATAACTACAGAGATTCTACGGCTGTCGACTAAAGAAGTTCTGTACACGCTACTGGTGATTGGCGCATGTTAAACCTGTCGTGGTCTTCGAAGTTTTCATTCAGAATCCTCTGATGGTGTAAGATCAGAAATTGCTCAGCTTCTGGTCTGACTAAGTCACGTTACTCTCCAGTCTCTAATTATTATGTTTGAGAAATTACAGAAAAACTAAGAGTATAGTTTCATAAAATTGGAAAATTTTAATGCAGTTTTATCTTCAAAAAATTTTTTGAAGAAAAAATGGAACTACAGCTATAAAAAAACCACCAGTAGGGGAGAGAAATTGAGAATATTGATAACAGAAGAAGTATGTTACCATAGAAGTTGTTTACTCACGGTTTTTTGGCTGGTGATGATTGCTTGAAATGTCCCGGTGGAAGGTTCTTTGCTGCTTGTTCTATTCTATTTTTTCTTCTCAATCGAATCGGGTCAGCAAGTGCTTCCCCTTCAAATGCTCTTTGAAACTCTTCGGCAAAGTAACCATCTTGATTACCGCTTTTGCTGCGGGTAGCATTTGTCATCATTTGTGCTCCTTTTTTAGACGACTCGTTGAAAACTGAAAAAAAAAAAAAAAAAAGCGAAATTGAAAAAAATAAATTATTTTTTTAAAAATACATTTTGTGTGTGTGTGTGTGTGTGTGTGTGTGAGTGGAAATTCTTGTGTACAGTTAGTAAACTAATTTCTGAGAGTTGCAGCCTGTTCTCAACTAATTACGATAAAGGATGATTAAAAAGAAAAAAAAAACTTTTTTGATTCATCAGTTTGTTATTGTTCCCCTTAAGCTATGAGAGTTTAGTTTTTAACCCTCGACGCAAAAATAAAGGTTGATAAGTTTGTCATGTCTGTGCATTTGTGTATCTGTCTTTGGCACCGTAGTTCCTAAACAGATGAACCGATTTTGATAATATTCTTTATTTGTTTGAAGGCGACTTGAACGAGAGATTTCTTAGCTAAGTCCTATCTGTAGAGCTTTAATTTTAGAAGATATTACTTAAAAACCGCGAAAATTAGCATTTCTTTCAATTTTCTAGGAAAAACATACTCGTTCATTGAAAATAATATTAATACCAATCGGAAGAACAAATTTTCTGCGTCTGCTGAAATTTCTTTGGAACTTCTAAGTTATATTGCACAGGCACTATTTTTTTTTTTTTTTGAAAATTCAAAACACAATTCTAAACCTTTATTCACTCGATTGGCAATGATTTTATTGTTAGCTAAGAAGGAGAAAAATTTCATCGACGTAAAATTTAATATGTTGTCTGATAATTTAGTGCTTAGGTTTACTACCATCAGATCCAATAGTGACCAGCTCCCACTGCTATCTTGTGCCGTAGTCACATCCTGTGGGTAACGCACTGAGAAAAAATATTTGAGGGAATAGGTTGAGTTAAGATTACGTGGTCGCAAAATTTTAATGTCACTTATATTTAATGACGTTTTTTTTTACTTGGCGGAGTATTTTAATTGAACGTTTAGTGGTTTTCGATGGCCTAATTTGTTTATTTGGCACATTTTTTTACATTTTAATGGATTTTTTGGAATGACCGTGGCACCAAAACTTTTGAAAACTTTCCTCGACTACGCTTACCTAACTATGACAGCTTTCAAGATATTGTAATTAGTTCCGGATCAAATAAATCGAATTTAGTGCTTAGGATTAAAAACCAGGGTATTAGTTTTATTTCAGTTGTTCATAACGTATCGATATCTTTCGGTTTAGTTTTGAATAAAATTACTTTTTTTAGTTTGCATTTTGATAACAGATTGCAAAAACATGTTGTGTTTAACCTTCGGTGCCAAATTGGGCAAAAACTTTAGAAAATACACTAAGTCTGCCGCGTTATGATATTTTTACGATGCACTAAATCAAGTTCATCGACAAATGGTGAGCTGAAAATAATCAGTGAAATCCCGTAACAACGAATACCAACACAACGATGTACGTTTCAGCGAAATACATTTTCAGTCACGAATGAACTACCCCAACATTACTTGTATTCCTTTATAATGAAATTCCAGTTACAACGAACAAAAAATTTACGGGGCTCTTTGTAGGTTGTTGTAAAGGATTTCACTGCATAATCTCTTTCAACCTTACCAACTCTGGGAGCAATATATTCCGTGTGATAACTCATTTCTTTAAACAGACCAATCCGTTCAAAATCGGGACCTTTCCGCTCTTCTTCTACCGCCATTCTGTATTATTTGAAAATAAGGAAAGAAAAGTCCACTATTATCAAGAAAATTTTAAGAAATGTACAATTTAAGAAAGATAGTCTTCTATTGAAATAATAACAAAATATAATGTTGCTATGGACGAAACAGAAAAACCTTCATGAAAATAAGATAATACTATCGCGATTAAGCTTGGCCTTCGAATGGAAAATACCTTTGTCAACTATAGCATTAATATCATGGAGAATAATACAGGGTTGATTCAAAAAGAAAAAGTGCGATTTTGTAAGGTTACCCATTTATGAATATTGGAACTACAGCTCTCTGGAGGATCTTGAATGAAACAGCGAGCAGTAAAGTTTCGATTGGTTCAATAAATTTACTTAATCAACCAGTTTGTTGGCACTCTCAGCTTCAATGAGATGACACATGTCTCCAGCTCGATCATTCACTATTCCAGACTGATGAGTTCTAAGAAGAAGAACGAAACTGCAGTATTTGGATGTGATAACCGGGCTGACTGGTATATTGCATGTAGTCACTCTGTTTTCTAACAATTTATTTTGCGGTCTGCGTTATCACCTGTAATGACCAGAAATTAACGCCTAGGATTTTAGTAGATAAATTAATTAAAGCAAATATTATAATTTTACTCTTTTATTCATACTACACTATTCCTATCACTATACAAGAAGCAGACCAACTTCTCATGTATAAGAGAACTGCAAACATAGCGCCGTGCATCTAGTCAAATTCCGATTCCGAGTCACAACTGACTACAATTGTATTTATGTCGAGGACTGCATACTAAGTGCATACAAGGACTGCATGCTAACCTTGCCTCCATTATTTTTTTATACCGATAGATGGCAGCACCATCACCGGATCGAACAGTTAATGAGAATTTAGAACAAGTCCAAGAGCTAATAGCTACCTGGTGCTAGCACCCCCAGAGGTATCGTTTCACTTGGAGGACATTGAGACCACGAGCATATTTAACGTCGCCCAGTTCCCTTTAATGACGACGGTGGGTCTTCGACCATCGAGGTTCGAACTTAGGTTCGAACTCACTTCAGAACCTCCGGCCCCGAATCCGACACTCTACTGATCGGGCTACCACAGCCCTATCTAGTCAAATACACAGGAAAGATTTACATCTCGAAGAGAAGGAAATAAACACCTATAGCACCGGTGGGAGTTTAGCTCATGACCTCTTTTATTGCACCCAGGCAGCTATCAGAGCAAACACTTTCTGCCGCTCGACCACGCAGGCTCCATTTTTAAAATTTCCTTTCATTATGTTTGAAAATTTATTTACCAATCCATTATGATGTGCGTGCTTAAAACATAAAAAGGGCAGGCACTTCGAATGAATCATTTTGTAATTTAAAGAACCTGAAGTGAAGCAAAATGCGTGTTTACATCGTCGTCTGGAAAGATTGAGGGTGTAAAGGGTGCCTCGGTTGCGCAGTTGGCAGCGCGTCAGTCTCATAATCCAGTATCTGAGAGAGCAATCTGTGTAAAGGGAATTGAAGATAACTATAGGCACTTTAGTACACAGGCCGTGTAATGTTTTCCCTGGTGAATTTTTTTTTGTGAACTCTCCTCTCATTTGAATCGTGTTAGAGAAATTTGAACCTAGTGCTAAACCCAGTTCGATCCTTGCTGGTCGAAGACCCACCGTCGTCATTAAAGGGGACTGGGCGACGTTAAATATGCTCGTGGTCTCAATGTCCTCCAAGTGAAACGATACCTCTGGGGGTGCTAGTACCAGGTAGCTATTAGCTCTTGGACTAGTTCTAAATTCTCACTAACTGCTCGATCCGGTGATGGTGCTGCCATCTATCGGTATATAAAAACAATGGAGGCAAGGCACTTAGTATGCAGTCCTCGACATAAATGCAGTTGAAGTCAGTTGTGACTCTTGAATAGTGCTAAACCCCATGATCGGAAAATTGAAGTGAATTGGGGTAAGTACACTCCTTCTATAGATCGTAGTTTGTTACGCGTAGTTAATTTTTAAACCTTATAATTTTATTCGTTCTTACGAAAAACTGCGCAAAATTTTTTTTTTTTCTTTTGGCGAAGTTTTGTCATTTTTATTATTCCAGGCTGTTTTCAATAGTCTGAATGCCCATTTGTTTTCTATATATGTGGACGTAGTTTTAGTAATCACTCAAATGGGGTGATTTCGTCGTTTTCACTTATCAATTAAACGATTAATTTTCTACAATCATCAATTTAGTAATGTACAATTTGTTTTTGCTTTAGTACATACATAATATACCGATATTTTTCATTTTGGTCTTAACTAAATAGTTTGATTTATGCGATTTTTAACCTTTATACCAAATCTCGAAAAAGTAAGAGTAATTTTCCAGTAAACTGATAAAGGGTCATCCAGAAATAGTGTCATGCTTTAAGAAAAAGGGGTTCCCTTAAAGCAAGGGGAGTTCATGAAATTGTTTCAGTGGGAGGAGAGTAACAAGAAGTGTGATATCACAATTTTTTTTATAACAATGTGCATGTAAAAACAGCATGACACCTGGCTCAGAGAGGGAAAGGGGGAGGGAAGTGGAATATGACACATAGAAAAATGGGTCAAGTTTGGAGAAAAAAAAGTCGCATCATTTATTAACAGCATCTAATTCTATTCTATAGATATTTTGTCCATTTTTTCGAAAGTAGTTTGAAATTTACTATTCTACGCTAAATTTCTACGCATTTTGTTTGCATGTATATTTTTGGGGAAAACAGTACACAAATAAGTTAAATAAATACTTTTTTCTCATGTCTTTTCATCCATAAGCTCATTTATTTTGTATCAAAAAAGGCGTTCCTTGTAACGCCGAAACACATGTCTGTGCAGTAATCTGCAATTTGTGCTATTTGAAATTGTTATTTCTTTTCTTAGTACGCAAATGCTGTATTTTATGTCAAAAGGTGTAAACTATGTTATTATCCAATCGTGCAATGTCAAAATTTCATGTCGTAACCACTTTACACCTTAACCGAATTTTTGCAGGGGAGAGGGCAAATTATGTGTACTGAATGCGATTTTTATCAGAAAGCAACAAAAATCTTTCCCACTTATTTATAAAAGCACTAACTTTTCAAAAACAGGGGAAAATTGACTTCCTAATCATCCTAAATGACGGATCTGACACTTCATAATTCTTTGCTGCGTATAGATCTTATTTAAAAGTTTACATATTATTGCATTTCATTTTTATATCTAACTAGTGGTACCCGCACGGCTTTGCTCGTAGTAGAAAATTAAAAGGTCTTTTGGTTCGCCTGTATATTTACAAATGATGTATGGTGAATTTCTCGCCAATTGGCTTGCCCATGTTACGGTTGCACGTTATGATAACTTTGTAATTTACCCGTCCATCTTATGATAATTTTGCTCGGGAAAATGTTCTTAAAATTGGAATAGGGGCCGTGGTAGCCTGATCGGTAGGGCATTGGACTCGGGGCCGGAGGGGCTCGGGTTCGATCCCCGCTGGTCGAAGACCCACCGTCGTCATTAAAGGGGACTGGGCGACGTTAAATATGCTCGTGGTCTCAATGTCCTCCAAGTGAAACGATACCTCTGGGGGTGCTAGTTCCAGGTAGCTATTAGCTCTTGGACTAGTTCTAAATTCTCATTAACTGTTCGATCCGGTGATGGTGCTGCCATCTATCGGTATATAAAATAATGGAGGCAAGGCACTAGTATGCAGACCTCGACATAAAATACAGTTGAAGTCAGTTGTGACTCTTGAATAGAATAGAATAGAATAGAAAATTGGAATAAAAAAAGAACAAAATCGAATTTTCGAAAAATCGCTTCGAGGTGCACATCCCCATGCTACAACTAATTCTGTGCTAAATTTCATGAAAATCGGCCGAACGGTCTAGGCGATGTGTGCGTCACAGAGATCCTGACAGACAGAGAGAGAGAGAGAGAGACAGGGCCGGATTAGCCATAGAGCAGAAGTAGCAAATGCTACGGGCCCCGCGCCATGAGAAAAAATTCTAGAAAAAAAAAAACTACTTTCCGTACTTTAACCCGTTTAAATTTCTCTCTATCTTTCTCTTTTTATTTAGATTTAGCTTTTCTAAATGCTCATTTAAATTAAAAATCTCTTTTTCCGATAGATTGCTTTCAGAAATTTCTCCCATTTCTTAGTGGAAGGAGAAAAAGCTCCCTTGGGTCAGAAAAGTTTTAAAATTGGCCTAAAAATTACAATTTTAGGCAAAGTTTGGAGAACAGAGAATTGGGGTTTCGCTGGATTTTTCTTTTCTTTTTTCAAAATGAAGTCAGTTTTAAGCGTATCTTAGGAAATTTAAGAGAGTTAAGGTCCTAAAACTTTCAGCTATTCAAGCCTAAAAAAAAGAAAGTTTTGGTTGTTTCATAACATTAGAGAAAAGGGGAAGGGGTTCTTTCCTGAAATTGTGCTCAAAACTGAAGTCAATTCCAGGCTATCATTGGGAGGAAAGGGTTTGAGGGAACGACCCATGGTATAGCTGAAAACAAAATTTCAAGCTATGTGGGAAGATTAGAGAAAGGGATGAGGGGCTGAACTCCCCCAGAAATAATTCTGACTTCAAGTTTCAAACCGTGGTTTTAGATTATCACTGGAGACGTTATCGGGGGGGGGGGGGGATACGGGTTTGCTTCGCAAAATGTTAGAAACTGAAATTTTCAAGACGCAGGCTAACTTTAATTCTAACTTTAGGTAAAGAGAATGTTGAGAAGCTAGGGAAATAGGTGGGTATTCTCCTTTGGGAATTTTTTTCAAATTTTGAAATCGAGATGGTTTAAGGGCTTTCTGTGGAATTTTTCGGAATTTAGGCTCTAAAAACTCAAATTTAAGCAATTTTTGTTGATAGCACGAGAAGGAGGATGCTGAAATTCTTAAAGCATAAAATCCAAAAACCACATTTTAAGGCTCTCTTTGGTGATGTTAGACAAGGGAGGGGAAAGGGTTACCATCCAGAAATTGTTTAAAAGTGGCTTTCTTCTAAAAGCTTTCGAAATTGGAGTCCTGAAAAGGTAATTATTAGTCATCCTTAAACTCTTTTTGGTTACTTAACTTCATGTCAATTTATCACCCTCAAAATTTTCCGCCCGTGACACGAACCCGTAGATCCAACACTGTAAACAACAATGAGCAAAATTAAGGGATCATGATAGAAGAAAAGAAAAAAATTCTGAGACTTCACACTTATGCAGAGCGAAATAAATGAATTGTTAAGAGAATATTACTTTTTGATGAACTAAAATAATTATGTGTAGAAGAAAGACTTTAAATATCGTTTTTAATTTTTTCCTCCGAATGGGAGGGAACTAAAAAGCTGTCACCCATGCCCCGAACCTAACCCCTTTCTTTTGCATCACCAAAGGTAGCTGAAATCTTTTTTATTCGAACTTGAAATTCAGAAAAATTCAGTAAAGCTCTAGAACTATATCCACAGTTATGTTTTCATGCACGTTATTAGTACACCTCCCGTCTCCGGGAAGAAGTGCTATATTGTTTACAATATCATTCGAAAACGAGGGCCCCTTGGAAACATTTGCTACGGGCCCCGCGCTGGCTTAATCCGGCCCTGGAGAGAGAGATCCGGACAGAGGGACTTTCAGCTTTATCATTATATTAGTAAAGATAAAGATAAAAGTAAGGTTTCAAAGAAATTCTGGAAGGAAGTCTGTGGCGGACGTGCGTCCAGGAGACCCCATAGCACCTTCAGCCTTGAAATTTTGCACAAAATTACTTCGAGCACCGGGGATGTGCACCTAGGGTTTTATTTTTCTTCTAGTGGTACCCGCACGGCTTTGCCCGTAGTAGAAATTTAAATGGTGTATGGTGAATTTCTCGCCAATTGGCTTGCCCATGTTACTGTTCCACGTTGTGATAACTTGGTAATTTACTCGTCCATCTTATGATAATTTTGCTCGGGAAAGTGTTCTTAAAACTGGAATAGAAAAGAACAAAATCGAATTTTCGAAAAATAGCTTCGAGGTGCACACCCCCACACTCAGACTAACTTTGTGCCAAGTTTCTTAAAAATCGGCCGAACGATCTAGGCGCTATGCGCGTCACAGAGATCTAAACATCTAGACATCCTCCAGACATAGAGACTTTCAGCTTTATTATTAGTAAAGATAAAGAAGAAAACAGTTCTTATACAATTTGTACAGCTGGTCAGTTTACCTAATAGACCGCTATTACTTTAATTAACATTCTTCATTGCAACTGTAGACCATATTTCTTAAGCTTTAATTTATAAATGGTTGCGTTGTCTGCCAATGGATGTTGTTACTATACATATTCTTAGCTTCCTGCATTTTTTTTTTTTTTTTTTTTGTTTTGTTGCATTTTTTTTCGTTAGGTTGTCAATATAGATATTCAACCGTTCATGTCTGTGT
Organism: Uloborus diversus; assembly: GCF_026930045.1. Taxonomy (NCBI): domain Eukaryota; kingdom Metazoa; phylum Arthropoda; class Arachnida; order Araneae; family Uloboridae; genus Uloborus; species Uloborus diversus. The sequence continues at coordinate 113,011,973 of NC_072739.1, read as the reverse complement.
TATACGTTTAAATTGGTACCGCATAGCAGAAATATTTTGAGAAGTAAGTATTTCAACACAGGCCATAAATGTTCATAGAGAAAAAAACCCAAAATGGAATGATGACTAGGATTTGTGACGATAACTTAAAAATGTAAAATATATAATGTGATTCGAAAATTGATGTTTACACCCCAGAACGGCAGAACACCAGTTGCTAAACTTTTGAACTAACTTATCGTAAAAGTTAGAAAATTGAGTCTTCCTTCACCTACCCATTCCCTCCTCGATAAAAATTCGATTACCACTTAATGATGTTCCCTTCAAAAGCAAATCACGCTATACCTTCATTAACACTTCTTTTTTGGCAAAATTCTTCGTTCCAATATTCCGTACTCATTCACAAAGGGGAATTTCTCTGCAGAATTTCATGCTGCTTTATCAAAACCCCAATCATGTTCCTATTATTCTTCGAAAGTGCCAGTATTTTTCAAGAAAGTTTCCTAGAGGAAAATTAGACATTTATTGATATTGCCAAGATGTCATTGAACGAGTTGTATTTCGAAGATGATGTCAAACATTTTCTTTGTGATTTTAGAATTGTAATTATAGTTTTGGAGTTAGTACCGTAAAAAAGAATGCTTTCGGCCGGTTGCTGTGTTGATAGATTCACTTGTGAATATCATTTTAAGTGATGCATTTTTGAACTTTTTGTTCATGAAATTGTGTTAGAACACGTGAAATAGAGTTTAACAATTTTGAGTTTGGTATTTTGTAAAACTATAGGGGTGTTTGATGTTTTTCTTAAAGTTTTGAGTCTTTTTCTTCCTGGAAGTTAAATTTTGCGTTTCAAAATATCATTTCAAGTTGCGTGATTTAAGGGGGTCCGGGACACATTTTGAAAAAATTTTTATTATGTACTTTAGAGTTTTGAAATTTTTTGAACTAATTCATCATTTATTTAATAAGCAAAATCATAACATAAATATGAAAAAAAATTATTTTTTTATTTAAATTTAATTAGTTTTTTTCAAAAAAATGGGGTTGCTTTAAATTGCTATAACTCAAAATATTGTTGGTCAATTTTCAATTTTTTTTCAAAAAAGTATGCACAAATATCTAAGTGTTAATTTTTATTCGGCGATTTTAAAAATATTGATTCAATAAAAAATAAAAAATATTTGAAGAAAAATTTCGAAAAATTCGAAGATACTTTTTTTTAAAAAAATCATAATTTTTGCAGTAAACGTTTCTTTCAAATTCGCCGAATAAAAATTAAAGTAAATTGCTTGAAAAATATATGCTCCAAGTTTTATTACTTTATCTCTATCGGTTCCTGACTTATAAGAGTTTGAATGCAAGAAATCGGGAAAAATTGCATCATGGAGAAAAACGCGTTTAAAGTTTTAAAGTTATGTACACATTCGTTAGATGCATGCAACAAAAATAACTATAACTTTCGTTCTATTTAAGGTAGAAACAAGATTCAAACGTCCTCTTAAGCAGAAAAAAACGGAGCAATTTTTCAAATTATAAAAAAAATTTGCAAAATTTGAGGATTTTTGTGTCCCGGACCCCCTTAATGCTTTGTACTTTTTGTACACGAAATTTTATCCGGAATGGATGTATGAAATTTAATGAGAAATATTTCGTAAAAATACTAATTTGATGTTTTTCATTCCTTATATTGTCTAACCACGGATTGTATGGAAAGGCAAACATCCGGTTTACACGCGGAAATGGAAGTATCTATTAGTTTTCAGGGTTGTCAGATTTTGCAGATGTATGTTAGCCTCTAAATTAAGCAGAGTCTCATTCAAATAAGCGGAATAAGCGCATAAAATGTTTATTTTTCCCCTCATTCAGATGGAGTCGCCTTAACTGGATGTTTGCCAATTCCATACAATCCGTGGTCAAACAGTACCTCTTATATTTGAAGCTAAACCAAGATAGATTCCAGTTCAGCTATTATTTTTACTTCCTTTTACAAAAAAGGAAGCATTATATTCACGAAAAAAATTTCACTCAAAAATCGGCCTTAATTTCCATTTTGCTCACCCCCAATTGAATGTTGAGTTTATTTTTCAACCCGACCACACGTGGATATACGCCTAGGAACGTACAGACACCCGAAATATCCATTTTGACGATTCCCAATTTAATTACGACGAATTTTCCCGTGACGTCTGTATGTACGTATGTATGTGCGTATGTATGTCGCATAACTCTAGAACGGAGTGTCCTAGAAAGTTGAAATTTGGTACTTAGACTCCTAGTGGAGCCTAGTTGTGCAGCTCCTTTTTTGATTGCATTCGGATGCTCCAAAGGGGTCTCTTGCCCTTTTTTGGGGGGAAATCATTGTTAATTTCGAAGTAAACTCAAGTGGTATAATTTGGCGGACACTTGGCGATATATCGCCAGTCTTTTGGTCACCAAGTTTTGTCGCCAAATTTGGCGATTTTTTTAAATTTTAATTATAGTGAGAAAATGACATTAAATTGGAGTAAAAGGAAATCATATGATGCACACATCAGCTTGTTTTTTTTTTTTTGGCAAAAAAAATCATATAGGTATATTTAGATATTTTTTAACGCTGCTAACAAAAACGTACTTTCGCGTTTTGTAATTTTTTAAAAAATCGAGAAGCGAAAAAGAGTAGGCAATTGGAAGTTTCAAACATTGCAGTTGAATGTTTCGTAGTTTTCTTAAATACAAAATGTCAAGTATTCTAAAAAAGTGACAGAGCGGGCACGCCACTAAGTGATATCGTGCAAGGATTTATTCACCAACTTACAGTTATTTAAATACTTTAATTAGTATTGGTAGTAATAATAAGAAAATTTCTAAAACATGTGCCCATAACACAGTTTAAAAACTCCAGCTGTGATTTTCAAGCATGTGTCCTTGCAATTAAATTAAAAGAACTATCCAGTGTCTATTCTCATTTCTTTTCGTACGAAAGACACTCAAATTCTGAATCTATTTGAATATCTTAAATATGTCTTTATTTTTTTCAACGCGCTCAAGAATCTTTTTGAAGTGGAAGCAAGGACTGGTAAAAATAAAATACACATCAATATAAATCTGAAAGCTTCCATTAAATGGAGTGCTATTTCTTCTTTTCTTTTCTATTTTTTTTAAATCAAAACTTTTTCACAAAATACCTCTCCAGAGGGAATGTTTGTGTTTGACTGGAAATCATATTCATATTTTCAAGTGGTCTCAATAATACCTCAACCAGAATAAGGAAAGTTGAATTCAAAGTTCAATTTGAGTACTACTTTTCGTACTTTCCCCGTTATAATCAATGTTCTTTGATTATCGAAACGGAATTCTAGCTCGGAAAAGAAGAAAATCCAGTGAGTCAATATATATTTACAGTGGAATTTTTCTTATAAATATACTATAGTACTATAAGTATTCCCGCTTAAAAATATAGTTTATGATTAAAAGAGCAAAGTTAGTTAGATCTGTAACTGCTTTTATTATATTGTTACGATTTCATTGCAACTTCAAACGTTCTTTGAATGATGACAACACAGTTCTTGAGAAACGCACAGGAGATTTATTTACAGCCGTGTGCAGGAAATGTAGTTAAAACTGCTAAATCAATCATCAGCAATTAAACAAATATCAATGAACACCGCAAACTCAACAATGGCACACGTATTTACATACAAATACGAAAAACAACACAGCGCAAATGCTTCACAATAAACTGAGCAACAGCTCAGACGAATCTCAGACAGTTAAAAAGCATAACTAACTCTCCTCTCATTCACAAGACGCCCGGCGTTATATTCCAGCAAAGAAATTTCCAGAAAATCCTACAAAATTCTACCACTTTCTCACATTTTCTTTTCATTCCATTCACAAATCTTATCATTCAGAAATGAGTGGGCCGTATACTCCAGTCGAATGTTAGTGGGTTGTATGAACATTACAAGAAAGTATTTACAGGTTACGTTACTAAGATAATTTTAGATGAAAAATAATGGAATAAACGCCAAATTTAGCCCGATTACAACAAATTAACCAGAAAAATAATTGCTATTTACAGAATTTGTAACATTGCCCCCTTCCTAAGGACTGCACGTCCCGGGAGGTACAATCCCCAGAAAGGATGCCAAACTTATATAACAAGGTTACAAATACACACATTAAATAATAACTAATCAAACACAGGAAAAAAAAATAATAACAAGAAATATTACCAAACATTAAAAGCAAAAAACTATCTGCTACTTTTATGTTATCAACCATGGTTGTTTACGTAAATACTCATGAGCTATGGCCATAATATGGTGCTAACCGATCATAATGTACAACACTAGGTTTTGTATTAGGTGATTTTTGGATCCTCGCTACGAAGTTATTCAGTCGGTGAGGACTTTACAGGGTCTATCCCAATGTGATTGTAATTTGGGTGAATGACCTTTCCTTCGGATGGGATTCGATAACCAAACCTTGTCACCTTCGTGGAATTCAGGTCCAGTGGATCTTGTGTCGTATCGGGTCTTCATCTTCTCCGCCGCGATGTTGATTCGCTCTCGAGCGAAGTTATGAACGTCTTCCAACCGGGCCTGGAGATCCTGGATGTACTTACTCCTCAGGCGATGTAGACGCATCCGGAGGACAACCGAAGACGAGATCACAAGGTAGCCGAAGCTCTCGTCCGAAAAGCATTTGAGATGGGGCATATCCGGTAGTCTCGTGGACAGCACTGCGGTAGGCCAGCAGGAACAAATGTAGCTTCTTGCCCCAAACCTGTTGATTTCTGGAGACCATAGGCGGAAGATTATTCAGGATTGTGCGGTTAAACCTCTCCACCATGTCCCTCCTCCTAGGTGGTGGCGTCAAATACTCCAGAATCGACTTTGGTTATACTCGACTCCCTCGACTTTACACAATGCTATTTAGGCATCCAGCACACAACATCTATCATCCTTTCTCTGGCATTAATTTGAATCGTCTTGAATTTAATTACGTCTTGAATTCAAATTATGTTTTTCGCAGTTAAGATTGCGGCACGAGCAATTAGTAGACACAAGAAATCCAACGAGTATTGCCCTACTGCAAATCGTTATTGCGAAAAACATAATTTGAATACAATGTGTCAAAATTTCAGATAATGCCTGAAGCTGTATGATGCTTTGAGCTGGATGCTAAATTGTTTTTTTTTTTTTAATAAAAAGGAGTTTTTTAAGTTTTCGTCACGTATGTCATTTGAAAGATAATTCACAGCAGAGATCAGCCATAAATGCATTTGTGCTGAAAAATGCCATTGATAATTGACCAAGCTATAAAGAGCACAAATTTGCAAAACGTTCCATACACGTGTTTCTGGTTTAAAATGTAAAAAGGAATCATTTTTAAAATTCAAAAAGATGAAAGTTTGTGGAAGCAAGCGTAAAGGCATTCCGAAAAGCCCAGAGTTAAAAGAAAATCTTGAATAGTCAAAGAACAAGATTAGCAAGTAATCAATGAGGGTAAAAGAAGCTTAATGACTAGACTAATGGGGAGATTACTCTCAAGCATTGTTTGCTATTCTTGTAGTCTGTCTGTTTGAGACTGTTTTTTGTTCTGGGCTTTTATAGAATGTCTCTACATCCACAAGCATTCACACTAATACAAAAATGTGCGTGCAATATTTCATTTATTGTTCTTGCACAAGAATTCACTACACAGGATGAAAAGTTACATTAAAACACAAAATATTCCACGAATTAAACATATCAAGCGAATGAAAGCGATTAAAAGTTTCATTCACTTGTTCACAAATCAGAGATATTATTATGATCATATAATGCACGCTTTGAAAACCAGGAGTTCTCCTCAACAAATTAATCAAGTTTATTGAGCAATCACGATTGCTTATTGTTCTCAATTGACTGTTTTGATGTCCTTTGATTTTATTTTTCCACCGCCACCCTCTGCAGCATCACCGTCGACCGGGTCCTCACGATGCTGCTCCTATAGCGAAAGCCGTCTCCAGGTTGCGTCCATGTCCTACACACACGCGCATACATACACAACTACACACACACGCACGCACACACACATATACACACATACACCTACGCACACATACACAAACACATATGCCTACACACTCATACACATACCCCCCACACACATTCATATACACAACTACTCACACACTTATGCCAGCACACAGACACAAACACACACGCCTACACACACATACACATACCCCCTACACACAACACACATACTCCTCACACACAAACACACACGCTTACATACACACACTCGTGATTGCGAAAAGCATAATTTGAATTCAAGATGTCCAAATTCAAATTAGTTTTTTTTTTTTTTTCATGTTCTTTATTCTGAATAAAAATTTAGCATCATGGAAAATGGAGGGAGGAGGGAGGGGAAACTAGAAATTTTAAAATATTATAGTTGAATGCTTTGATACTTTTAACATTAAGAACGCAAAATATTATAAATGGTAAAGTTCAAAACAGCACGCATTTCTTCCCTACTGTCTTCTATTTCATCTATAGTAAGTTTAAATTTATTTTAAAGGGTTTGATAGCTATTATGATCTCCTCTGTTGCAGTGTACTTAACGCCCTCGGAACGAATTTTACTTGCGTAAAAAATGTCAAGGAGTATTTTCACGCCTTGTAAAAAATTCTTGGCTATTATTTCTGTTTACAATAATCGGTCATTAACGCAGAACAAGTCATAAAATACTGAAAGTTCCATCAAAATATAAAATAGTCCGCCAGCTATGCTAAACATCAGTAAAAAATACATTGAAATTAGAAATAATCTAACGACTAAATGTATCAAGGTATTAAAAACATTAAAAAGTTATATTAAAATGTAAAGTTAAAGCATGAGAAGCAAATATGGCTTTAACATTTACGATATTTTTCTCTTTTCGCCAAGGCAGAAAGAAAACAAGTCGCCAAGCGTCAAAGTACCTCGATTATACACACCAAAAATATCATGCGTTACTCAAAATTTCAATGTTACTTTTATTTTAAACTAGTGGTACCCACACGGCTTTGCCCGTAATAGAAAATTAAAAGGTCTTTTGGTTCGCCTGTATATTTAGGGGAGATGCGGGCAAGATGGGATATCTAACGTTTAAAGGGCAATAAAACTGAAACCATTGCATTTAAACAATCATATTTATTTCAAAATCTTCCTTTGGTAATCAGTTTTTAATTTTTTTATAATTTTAGGAACAATCATAGCGTAGTTATTATTCTAGAGATATAAAAGTAAAAAAAGCCCCACCACCCCGTCTTACCCTCTGGTTCGGGTAAGATGGGGTACCCCTAGGGGCAAGATGGGGTACAGCATTTCACCTACTTTTCCTGACAGAATTCGCAGGAGAATGTTGCTTCATCGTCCTCATCATCCACTCCAGCACAAGAGTAATGTGCCCACGTACCACAGAGAGAACATTTGATCCAGCCTTCATTGGAATCTAAATAAAGACCGCTGCAGTACAAACAAGGGGTATTTTCAATATCTGCATCACTATTGTTATCCGATGATTTGCGATTATCTATCGTTTTTTTCTTTTTTATGACTCCTCTTTTATTGGGTCTTCCTTTTTTATCCTTCGTTTTCGTCTTCTCCAATTTTAATTGTCTAATTTCTTTTCGTTTTAGTTTATTCTCTTCCGTGACCTGCTTTCTTTTAATCGTTTCTTCCAGTTCTTTTTTATACGGTGACTCAGTAATAATGGCTGTTCTTCCTCGTTTACGAGTCACGCGTGAAGATCTACGACTTGCTGGAAGGGGTAATATTTGCTGTGGACTAACAACAGAAAATGTTGACTGTTGTGGAGTAGTTGGTCTTCTGTCTATTTCTGTATCATCAACCCACGTGGAACATCCAGGTTGAGGACTCGACGAGGTAGCAGAAGTGTTTGAGTGAGCGGAATATCAGTCACCAACGAAGGAGCAAAGTCGGTTTCAGAGAAGACCGTCGGATCGTAAGGCCAAATTCCGCACTTTTTGAAGCCATTTACAGCTGTTGCCATGGTAGATGTTTCTATGAATGCCTTTCCAAAAATTTCTGCAACTTGCCGCATTGTTACAACCATCCCTGGATTGCTGCGAAGCCAGGTCGTAATTTGCCGATCGTAATAATTGCTCAACGGTCTCATATAAACAACATCGGCGACCTGAAGACGATGAGTTGTATGTGGGGGGAAACATAAAATAATTACCCCATTGGCTCGAGCTTCATCTATTAAATCGATGTTTTTTGTATGGGTGCTATGGCCATCCAATAATAGCAAAACAGGTCGATCTACTGTGGCCCCACTAAATTTCACAAACTGTTTAAACCATCCAAGAAACAACTCCGTGGTCATCCAGCCTGAGTCACTAACAACTCCCCATGCTCCAGGGGCAGCATTAAGCATTAACTGTGGATCCATCCTCTTCCTGGGAAACACCATCATAGGGGGCATGTATTGTCCACTGGCGCTGAAGCATATCTCTACTGTGATTGTAGTACCTCTTTCTGCAGAAGTTAATGCCCCTACTTGTTTTCGGCCTCGTTTTGCTATAATTTTGGATTTAGTCTTTGGTACAACTGAAACACCAGTTTCGTCGCAGTTATAAATGCGGTCTGGTGTAAGATGGTGTTCGTCATAGATATTGCCGAAAAAATTAAAAAATTGATCAACAACTATTCTGTTGAACCCGGCAGCACGTGCAGCAGAAGTGCTTTCGGGTTTTCTTATTGACAAGTCTGGGTGTCTGTTCAAAAACCCTTGAAACCAATCTTTGCCGGCTTCTTGTTTTTGAACGTTAAAAGGATGGACTTTATTATTTTTTACTGCTAAATTGTACGCTAATGCTCTTAAGTCTTTGGCTGTAAGTCCGTAAAGTCTAGTCTCCATGTCCAATATATAGCCACAAAGCTCGTCCTCTTCTTTTTCTGTGAAAACAGGTTGCTTAGGTCCTAATGAAACCTTTACTTTAATACTTTTAGATGGAGATAGGGCCAAGTTCTCCCGAGCTTTTTTTACTTTTCTTTCTAGAGTAGTCTGAGGAACTGAAAATGTCTTTGCTGCTAGCATATACCCCATTTTCTCTTCTAAAACAGCTTTAACAGCTTTTTCCATGCTCTCTTCCGGCCACTCGCCTCTATTTATCTTTCTCTTGTATGTTTTCACCATGCTAAAACAAACAAGTCCGCCTATGCATTACACAGCCAAGCCACATGCATATATACAATCACAAACATACATATAGAGCGAGAGATACATTAACATTAATCAACACAAAAGCTCGAACCGTAATAAAAACTTAGAGCGGGCAAGACGGGGAACACATACCCCATCTTGCCCTCATGGGTCTTGATGTATTTAAAAAAGAAAACAAAATAAACAACACACAAGACAGAAATAAACCAGTTTTTACCTGTTAGCGTAATATTCGGCGCATGCGGATAAACTCTTATCTCATTTACACTACTATTACTTGTATATTAAACACGTACTAAACGAATTGAGAAAATAAGAAGAAAACTTGGCGAAATCACTTTTGTTTCGATAACCTAAAAAATACGTGTCGCACGAATCACATACGAGAGTGCACTGGAAGCCGTCGTGGTGCCACATCGTCTGTGCGAGTTTGAACGTGTTCGCGCGACTAGAAGGTTATAATAGACCGGGTGCCCCGTCTTGCCCGCCACCCCATCTTGCCCGTATCTCCCCTACATATAATGAATGGTGAATTTTCTCGCCTATTGGCTTGGTTATGATTTCACGTAATGATAATTTCGTAATTTACTCGTCCATCTTATGAGAATTTTGTTCTTAAAATTGGAATAGAAAAAGAACCACATCGAATTTTCGAAAAATCGCTTCGAGGTTCACACACCCCATGCTACAAACTAACTTTGTGCCAAATTTCATGAAAATCGGCCCAACGGTCTAGGCGCTATGCGCGTCACAGAGATCCTGACAGACTTTCAGCTTTATTATTAGTAAAGAAAAGATAAAGATAAAGAAAACAAAACAAAAACACGATTTAGTTTCATTAAACGTTAATCGATTCTGTGACAGATTGTAATAGAGACGTCTTTCCTTTTTAAAATATTTTGGGTAATGACAAATGAGTTCACATAAAGAGGGAATTGAGTAGCTTTATTTGTTTTTTCTTTTCCGTCTAATGAGCCCATTATATTTGCGTTTTCTGTTCATGACGACAAGCGTTACAGCTGTTACCATGAAAAAAAAGTATAGATTTTTGAAATTCCGTAAAACTCATTGCATTAATCGACTGATGACAGATGGATATGAAATATGCGAAATTTCTTTTCTTAATGAAGTCAAAATAGATAAGAGGAAATGTTACAGCTACGATCACGTATTGGTAAAGTGTCGCTTATATTTACATTGATTTGAAAATTTTGATATTAAAACTAGATTAATCTATTACAGAAAAATTTGCAAAAGGAAGGGGAAAAAAAAAGAAACAACCTTTTGCCTTTTCACTTAATTTTTCCACAATATTTCTCTTTTTCGTTTGATCGTTTGAATAACACTCGATGTACAATTTCGTTTCTGGTTTCTTTTTTTGAACTCCTACTATTAAGTCACAATCTCCGCATATATATATATATATGCGGTAATACATGACAGCATATTACTAATAAGCATACTATTTACATTTATAAAAATTATTGCATATATACAAAAAATAAGCATATATAACGTTTGATAATTTTCCTGCCTTCTATATTAAGCCTTATAAGTAGCTACACATATTAGTTCGTTAATTCAAATACATATACTTTTACTTCTAATCAATTTTGCTGCATGTATGATACTGACCCGCACAGAAACCTTGCAGAATATTTAATATGCCAGCTGCTCCAGCTCTTCGTAAACGTAGCAGCAGTTTAATACCCATGATTTCATCAATTCTTGTTTCAATGTTCCTAGTTTATTTTTTAACGTTCCATGTTCATTTTTGTTGTTGTTATTGTTGTTTATCTTCGTTGTTACATACACTTATTTCTGTGCTACCCGTGTATGTGAAACTACACACTTTACTATATTTTCAATACATTTAACTACTTTAGCTGCAACATTGCGCTGTTTAAATGTAAAATATTTTACATCAATTTTGATCATTATATTATATAATACTTAGCATTTAATGCTGCTATTGCGCTTACGCTTTGTATTATTCTCCTGATTTCACATTGGGTTTGCATAGTCTGAGTGTATTTTGTTCAATGTTCTTTTCGCATATTAGGTTACACCTACAAAAAATTCTTTAAAAAAAAAAAAAAAAAAAATTTTCACACAGAACTTTTTCTTATGGCTGCTAAATGTAAAAAGAAAAATTGTAAAACTTGTGCAGTTAGTGGAGACTCTGTCGTTGCTGTATCTAATAGTCACACCCCATTTTGAAAATTGAATAACGTGATATATAAAATTACATGTTTAACTTGTTTTCAATGTTACATCGGACAAACCTCTAACGAACTGCATTTACGCATTAATCTACATCGTTCACAAATTAACAAAGCAGCCCGGCTCTCTTTCGAAATTAACCATTTTAAAACACATTCTTTTGAAAATATCAAAATTGATATACTTGCACATCATGAAGATACAAATGAACGATTAAGGGCTGAAAATGATCTTATACTTAAAAACAAATCACTCTATCCATATGGACTGAATACCTATCTTAACTTTTTTAATATGCAGGATATCAAAAACATTTTCAGACTTTTTTACAATTTTAATACTAAAACTCGAATTTCCAGAGGACATAGAGGCTCACATAAGAACAGTAAAATTATCAATAGCATTAACCTTAACCTTTGGTGCAAAGAGGTCGAAGATTCGTTTCTCAAATTATCTAATATTAATCAAGTCAAAAACTATATTTTCAAGTTAAAAACTTCCACTTTGAAAAAATTGAAACCGTATCTTTCTAAATATAAATTTGTCAATGAACAATGTAGAGATTTGATCTCTGATCTTATAAATTACAGAATCGGGTTTGAATTTACAGCTAAAGAAAACATTTATTTCACTATTTCCTTCCAACAGAAAAGTTTCGATAATATTCCATTTCACAAAATTATAAATAAACTGACAAATTATTTTCCACTAAAAAATAAACAAATCATAACTGCCTTTAAGTATTGCAAGCCTTTTTGCAAAAGTATTTACAATTACCGTGATGTTGCTTTTTCGCATACTGCTGATGATTTTCCATGTTTATGCAATCAGGACAATTTTAAGGAATTTGTCGATGCTGATCACAAGCACGTAATTACTGGTAATTTACATATTATAAAAAACACAAATGTCAGATATTTAATGAATCTCGGTGCAAAATTTAGACTCAACAGCACTTGCAAATTCAGTAAAGCAGTTCATATTTTTAAAGTTAACATTCTTCGATTCATCAAAAAAGTTGCATACTCGCACGCAATACCTTTTGAAGCATTCCAAGAATGGAAAGATCTATTAACCATTGAATTTAAAACTTTTTTAGCTAAACAAATCAACAACGCAGAACACCAATATCAAAATTTGAAAAAAGATGAAATCGAATATATCAACAATTTAAAAAAATTCTTTGTCTTTGTTCCAATTGATAAAGCTGCCAATAATTATGGCATCATTTGCAAACATTTCTACGTTAAACAAGTCTTACAAGAACTTAACTCGTCTCTTTATTACGAAAAATCGAATCTTTCTACAGATGTGATTATTAAACAGTTTATTGCATACAATAAACTTTGCAAATCGAATTTTTCATACAGTTTTACAATTTCAAATTGTCAAAATCTGCCTTTCATATTTATGACGCCCAAATTCCACAAATCACCAGTTAAATTTCGTTTCATTTGTTCTACTACAAAAAGTTTTGGAAAAAATATCAACATCAAATTACAGTCTATTTTGGAAAAAAATTTATGATTTTCTGAAGGTCAAATTTATGCATACGAGCTATTTCTGGTGCATTGACAACAGTTTCGAAATCATTAAAAATCTACAACGCACACCTAAATCAATTTACACATTTGACTTTGAGAATCTGTTCTGCAACATTCCCATCGAAGATTTATATACAACTTTGTTAAAACTTTTTGACATATTTTGCATTGGTGAGGAATTGGGCATCGACAGGAATTTTTTCAATAGTCTTTGTCATTTCTGTTTCTTTAACAATTTTGTGACTTTCAACAACTTTATTTTTAAACAAATACATGGAATTGGCATGGGCACCAACTATTCCAGCACAGCTGCTAATCTGTATCTCTTTTTCTATGAATTTAAATACACAGTACAGTATAATAAAAAACATGATATTTTCAGGTATATAGATGACATCCTTATCTTCAACAAAAGTATGGATGACATTTTCCCTTTAATTTATCCACAAAATCTACAGCTCAATAAAGCCAATGACAACTTTCTGTCTGCCGATTTTCTGGACATTTCTTTCAAAATTGTTGATTCTAACCTTATTACAGATATCTATGATAAAAAAGATAACTTCAATTTTTACACAAAAAGTATGCCACATTGGTACAGTAATTTACATAAAAAGATCTTCATTAATATTATAATTGGACAGCTAAGCAGATTCTTTAAAATTTGTAGCAACAATTCTCAATTTAATAAACAAATCTTCAAATTTGCTGCAAACCTCTACTATTACAATTTTTATCCTGCCAATTTCACATTTTATTATCTTAATTTGTTCAAGAAATCTTTTCTTCAACAAGGACAGATTTAGTTTCCACCCAAACAACTGCGATTTGGCAACAGTGTAACTGGGTAACTTTGATGATAAAGAGTGCTGAAATCCTTTCGACAGGAAGGTGCTTTTTGGATGCCCTGCCCCAGCGACCTGTTCGATTGGCGTGGCATCGGATTTTCGTCTCTGGCAAATGGATACCTAGACATAGACATTGTTGTCGACGAAATGTTTGAAATCATGTGGTATGTAATTTTTTCTTTTTATTTTGCAGGTCAGAGCTGGGGGGTTGGTAATACATGACAGCATATTACTAATAAGCATACTATTTACATTTATAAAAATTATTGCATATATACAAAAAATAAGCATATATAACGTTTGATAATTTTCCTGCCTTCTATATTAAGCCTTATAAGTAGCTACACATATTAGTTCGTTAATTCAAATACATATACTTTTACTTCTAATCAATTTTGCTGCATGTATGATACTGACCCGCACAGAAACCTTGCAGAATATTTAATATGCCAGCTGCTCCAGCTCTTCGTAAACGTAGCAGCAGTTTAATACCCATGATTTCATCAATTCTTGTTTCAATGTTCCTAGTTTATTTTTTAACGTTCCATGTTCATTTTTGTTGTTGTTATTGTTGTTTATCTTCGTTGTTACATACACTTATTTCTGTGCTACCCGTGTATGTGAAACTACACACTTTACTATATATATATATATATATATATATATATATATATATATATGTGTGTGTGTGTGTGTGTGTGTGTGTGTGTGTGTGTATACACACTCTGTAACAAAAAAATCGACGCACCAAAAAGGAGTGATCCGGTTGAGACGAAAATTGGTGGATTGGAAAACAATGCACAGAATACTAAATGATTAAATTCTCAGAACAATTGAATCATTTATATCAGAGTTACAGTAACAAGTTCAATAAGGTATTGATCCGCCTCTAGCCTGGATACAAGCTGAAGCACGGCGTGGCAAACACCGATAAAGCTCCCGGAGGGTGTCCTGCGGTATTTCCGGCCAAATTCGCTCGAATTGTCGGACGAGGTTGTCAACATTCCTTGCCAGATGCAATCGCCATCCCATTATATCCCAGACATGCTCGAAGGGAGAGAGATCTGGCGATCTGGCAGGCCATGGAAGAGTTTGAGTAGCTTGCAGATAGATCATAGCAACACGTGCCGTATGTTATATGGCATTATCCTGCTGAAACCCAACCGAGGGTACTGCAAGAGGAACGGCAGCAAAACAGGTCTTAGGATGTCGTCGACGTACCACTATGCAGTAAGTGTACCTCTAATTACGACCAAAGGGGTCCAGTTATCAAAGGAAATGGCACCCCAAACTATAATACCTTGTTGAGGGCCAGTGTGGCGTGCAAAAGTGAAACCAGGATCCTCCTTCTGCCCTTCCAAACACGTCTTCGATGATCGTCATAACACAGTTGGAAGCAGGATTCGTCGCTAAAGACTATACGTCCCCAGTCGGCACCATTCCAACCTGATCGAGCCATGCACCACTGTAATCTGGCTCGGCAGTGTGTTGGCGTCAGTGGCAGGTGGCGCAACGGTCGGCGCGAGCGTAGATTTCGTTGTCCCAACCGTCTATAAATGTTCATGATGGACATTAATGTTTGGGTTGAACGTCGGATGGTTCACAGAGATGAAGAAAGCGCTGTGACAGCTGATCGGACAATCACTCTGTCATTTTCCACTCATCCTTGCCAGCATCTTCGAATCGACGCATCGCTTCGACTCAAATTGACGAGTGATTTTCCGATTTGACCAATCAGCTTCTTTCAATCCAATGGTACGACCTCTTTCAAACTCTGACAGTTGCTCGTAATGAGCACAAACTATGCGGCGAAGCATTTTTAAGTTGTTGAAAGGTAATCTGATTCGCAATCAAATGGAAAGTTTTAACAACTGTTGAAGAACTGTTCTTTATACACATCTGCTGGATGCGCAGTTTCGATGCGCTGGAGATCAAACTATTCATTCATTGGACACCAAATTTTAATCATTCACATATTTGGTCAAAATACTCATGCGTACAAAATTTCAAAGCAATCGGATGATTGCTTTTTGGTGCGTCGATTTTTTTTTGTTATAGAGTGTATACATCATGGTCAAATCGTGCAACTGAATGTTCACCCACTTCCTGTGACTGGGTTCTTTTGAAATAAGGAATGCGACCTCAGACCGGATAATGATGCAATATTCTATGATCAAATTAATTAACTATAAACTAGTGTATTTTAATTTTAATTAACATTTTTGAATAAATCTTCAAAAATGAGGACGAGAAAATGCTCGCAAAAATTAAAGTAAAATATACATAGAAACCCCTGGTTTTCGGTGTTAACTACTTTTCGCCGACACGAAATTTCTTCTCCCCCTTTTTTTCAGTTTCGACTTTACCTTATTTTTTGTATTTAAGAGTAGGGGGAGAAAATTTTAAATGTCAAAGAACAGACGGGAAAACC